>NW_027529433.1:4314289-4354873 GCF_008692635.1 Crocuta crocuta
AGTGGTGGACAAGGTGAATGCCTCTTTGGGAATCCTAAAAGCAACATTTTACTCAATACTTACTGCTCTTGGAAAGATACAAACAGTAAATCTCTAATCTCTAGAATTTGTTCCAAAAAGCAACTTTAAAGCATGTTTTGGGGTTAATGACACAGGGCCCAGTTTTTATGAAGGTTGTGCCTAACAGCTAAGTGAACAGAAGGCATTCTTAGCAAAACACTGGTTCTCAAGCAGGGCACCTATACTGGGTACTGCTCTTCTAATTTAGGAGGACCGCCTATGTGGTCGTTCATCCTTTCTTTTTCTCCTGTCATTCAGCAAATAGCCATGAAGCCCGTCTCATGGGCTGGGCTCCTTTTTGGCCTCTGGTGACATAGCAAGAACCAAGAGCAGGCTTCCTCCCTCCCAGAGCACCCATGCTAGTTGGAGAAGCAGACTGTGTGCAAAGGACCTCCGTCGTCCCGGGAAACTCCTTTTATGATTTCGAAGAGCCTGTGGTGGGAAAGCAGAGCACTGGTGCTCTGCTTTCCCTAAGCTTGCTTTCCCTAAGCTAGCCTGCTCAGAGGGAAGTGAGCTGGCTGCAAGTAGTGAGGGGGGCAGCCAGGCTTATGGGTTCTTCCGAGGGATAAGGGAGAAAGAGGCAGCTGTTTTCTTCTGTGCTACATACAAGTCTGGGCCCATTTGAGTAGTGGGTGAGGAGAACCACCAGCCAATATGCCAACATGCCATGAAAACACAGAGTTTTTTTCTCAAAGGTGAGATTTCTGAGCCTTAGGAAGGCAAAGGAGGAATTAAAGGTCACTTCTGGTCATCCCCTTATAAAAGCCACATGTGTCTAGGGCAGAATCTGGTGTGGCCCTTGAGACGCCTCAGTCTCTCTTGCTGTATAAGGCATGACTGAAGCAGTAAAGGAAAGAGTGGATACTTGGTTCCTGGTTTTCTTTTTCATTACTTCTAAAAAGACATTAATACACAATGTGGTAATAATTGCATGTTTGGAGTCCAGAAGGCTTGCAAAGGTATAAGGTAGTCAGGGCTCTGATGGTCATTGTGGCTACTGGAGGCAGGGTTGAGAAGGGTTTGGGTGCTGAGCTGAGGAACCTGAACTTCATCTCCAAAGCTGGCTGAAAGAGAATTTGCAACAGGTAAATGACATGTTTTATTGTGCCTTAGGAAGAATTTGGTGGCCATGAGATGGGTTGGGTGACAAAGACACCAGAGTGGGGACAGAAGTTGAGCTGAGAGGCTAGTGTGGGAAACCTTGAGGGACTTGGAGAGGGAGAGGCCGGGAGAGATTGTTTACACTTCCTTGGTCATCTCTCGGTTGTGGACACCGAGAGGGAGTCCCGGATGACTGGTGTGGTCATGGCAGCATTCGCTAAGATGAACAGCTGTGGGGAACCTCAGTTTGAGGGGATGGTGAGGAGTAATGAGTTCCTTTGAATCCCCAACTGAACCGTGAGCCTTCCGGGGAGAGAAGCCTAGCAGAGAGCTGAACACACAGGCAGGAAGAGAGTCTGGAGTAGAGTTGAAAGCTGGAGTTATTTTCATAGTAGTGGCGAGTAGTTGCCTGGTTTGTTGAGATTTACTAAACAGTGCTCAGGATGAGAGTAATTTGTATCCTTGTAACTGAATTTTTTTCTTTTGTGCTTTCCACAGGCCTCATTGAGGATAATTAAACCTCTGACCTTGGCCTTAAATGACCAGTCTCTCACTGTTATTTTACAGACCTGGTGAGATCTGTTTATGTTATTTTGAACTGGGATCATTGAGAGGAATATATGTAGAATGGCTGTGACATACTTAGGAGCTAGGATGTATAACTGGTGAAATTGATTACCACTCCCCTAACACACAACACACGCGTGCGTGCGTGCGCGCGCGCACACACACACACACACATACACACATTATAGACAGGCCATGTTCTTCCCCCAATTCATATGTGGAAACTCTAATCTCCAGAGTGGTGGTATTTGGAGGTGGGGGTGTTTGGGAGGTGATTAGGTTTGGATGAGGTCATGAGGCTGGAGTCCCTGTGATGGGGAATAGTATCCTTACCAGAAGAGAAAGACCAGAGCATGTGAGCTCTCTCTTCACCACAGAGAGGAGGCCACCATTGCAAACCTGGAAGAGGGTTCTTATCAGGAACCAAATCCGACTCTACCTTGACCTTGGACTCCCAGGCTCTCGAACAGTGAGAAAGAAATGTTGTTTAAATCATCCAGTCTCTGGTATTTTGTTATAGCAGCTCAAACCGACTATTACACAGGTATGTGTTGTGTTTAGAAAATGTAAGATGACCTTTTCTTGCCGAGGAAGTAAAGTAGTTTTGTGCACATCTAGAGAATACTGTACGTAGAGGTATGTTATCTGTATGTTTTCTTAGTTACACCGTAATACTGTCAGCTAGGTCAAGAGGAGTTCCCAACTTTGACTTTGAGACTTGCCAGGTAAGAAAGAAGAACCTCAGTGTATTTGACTTTTCCTCCTGTAAGTTCTGATTTTGATTTGATACCACATTTGTTGATCAAGTAGTATTTTGGACCCTATTTTAAAAATACTTTCATCAAAATTAAGACTACTGAGGTGTCTACTTGGGTGAATTGTTGCGGTTCCGTTTAGGACATCACAACCAAACTAGCTTTTGAAGCTCTTTGCAGTTTCCAAAATAATAAATATTGAATTCTGTAGTCACTTAAGGTATTTGAATGAAGAATATTGAGGGTTTCAGCGGGTTCACTGCAAACAAAGTTTAGCACTTACTGAGGTGACATTAGCGGTAAAAGCATTTCTTTACTTGTGTCTTCTGTGTGTACAGAGAATAGTTCGATGATGTGTCACCAGGTTTCCTGGCTTTTGGCACCTTACGGGGAGTACCCTGAGGATTTGCAGCCTAGGCTAATGTATGAAGCTAGGATGTTGTAACAGTGAATATGTGGCCTTTTAAAGCACTCCCTGTTTGTGGAACTAAGGATATTTGAGTGTGGGCTGAATCTCTCTCCTCCTGGAAGTGCACAGACTTGCAGGGATCCCTGGATTGCTGGCAGGGAGCTACACACATGCTTGTGGCTCCGGGTCTTTATTGCTAACTGCTCCATATGCCCTTTCTCCCTGACACTAATTTTCTCCCCTTAGAGAAGGTAGTCAAACTCTCCTGGCCTCTGGGAAGGACACGGGGAGAACGTGGCCACCTACAAGACAGGGAGAAGCCTCCGAATCTGTAGGTGCTGAGACCTTGTATTGTGAAAACCAACTTTTGTTTTCATGCCCACAAAGGAGAGGCTTATCTGCCTTTTTGTTTTTTTTTTTTTTGAAGTTACCATATGGCCCTCGAAGGCTATTGTTGTTAATCTGAATTTCATTCATTTGTGAAATAATTAAAAATATGCAAAATAGACCCCCAGTGAATGCTTGTTAAATTGCAGGCATGCTATTTGATTTGTGTACAACTGTTCCTCCCCGTACTGCTGTGGATCTAGGGTAAGGCCATTGGGGATTACTCACCATTGTCAGTCTGTGTCACCAGCAAGAACACCTCCCCTCCCCCTTGCCTGCTTAACTGGAGTGTCTTTGGAAGGAAGGCTGGTAGCCATAGACAGACTAGAAGGATATAGACTAAAATTTTAACTGTTCACCTTGGACTGGTGTGATTACAAGTGACCAGTTATATTCTTTAGTTGTTTTCTGTAATATTTTCAGGTTTTCCTTAAATAGCATGTTACTTTTTTTAATTAAATTTTTTAAAATGTGTATTTATTTATTTTGAGAGAGAGTGGGGAAGGGGTGGGGGGGGAGGGCAGGGAAAGAGAGAATCTCAAGCAGGCTCCATGCCTAGTGCGGAAACTGATGTGGAGCTTGATCTCACAACTGTGAGATCGTGACCGGAACTGAAATCAAGAGTCAGATGCTTAACAGATTGAGCCACCCGGGCACCCCAAGAGCATGTTACTTTTTAAACCAGTGCCAAACAGTTGGTGGGCCTGTGTGTGTGTGTATGTGTGTATTATGTAAATGTGCCACGTGTGTAAACGTGTAAACGTGTTGGCCACAGTATGTTACCTCTCCTTACATCTGTGGTACATCCATTATAAAGGAGGTTTCTGCTTTTAGTAAAAGGCAAAAGATTTATGCGATCTGAAGAGAAACCAGAGTATGGGAGGTTTCTGCTTTTAAAAAGAGTTAAAATTCGGATTTGCTATAAATGTAGTTGCTCATACTGGGGGTCTGGGGAATACACCCAGGGTTCGGTGCTGTGTCCCACAGCCAGCAGGGGACAGCTCCTTTGAAACTACAGGGAAGAACCCACTCCTTACTGTATATTTTGTATGTTTTTATAAACATTGTAAATGCAATTTGAGAGGTGTTTGACTTCTCTATCTAGGTGTGTAAACGGCTGTCTGATTGATAAGAAGTTCTCGAATCAAATCTGATTGATAAGCACTGAATTAAATATGTACTATACTGACATGTGGGGGCCGTTTCTTTTTTAAAATTGTCTCAGTGTTCCATAGATCCCAAATCAGCAGAGAGATCTGAAATATCTCCTTAGCAGCAACCTCTGCACATGCCTGGAAAATTAGAGGGGCTCTTTTTCCTCTACTGATTCTTTTGTTCAGCATTTTCTTTCTTTCCACACTGAGCTGTGTTGTCAAGGGCACCTGGAGTTCAAGCTTCCCTTCTCTTGGGACGGGCTGCAGTTGGGCTGGATTTCACTTGTTGTTTTCCAGTTTTCAGGCAGTTAGCCAGTTGTTTAAGGATGGTTGTAACCGCATGGACAGTATTGTTGTTTCATCTCTAGGTAAGTGGTGCATGGCACGCCTGTATTGAGGGCAAATTAACCTCTAAAAAATTTTAAACTCTTATTTTTTTTCTCTTGCCTGTAGAGACCAAATTTTCTGGAATTAAAAATAATGGATTGAGTAGTCTGGGAACTGCAAGCTGTCTTTATAAATGACGACTACTTGGGTATGCAGTATAGCCTTAAGGAAAACATGGGAGCAGTACTTTAGAAACAGTCTAAAATCACATCCAGTTTTTGTAATGACTTTCTATTCCTAGAAGATGAGCCTACACAGAAGTACGTCTAAACAGGTACTTACTCTGTCATTTGCTCATTTTTATAGTAGTCCTTTCAAGGTTCTTCTGTACTAGAAGCTCATAATTTACTGGCCTAATCACTAATTCTGCATGGATTTATGCTGTACCAGGTAGCACGGTGTGCTGGCTTAAACAGGTGACAGTAGGTCTTTTTGATCTGAATCCTTTTCGTAAATGAGTGTGCTTAGGCTGTCTTGTCTGTTGATGTGTTGTTTTGAGATGATGCTTCGGTCTGTAGTTCTTCATTAGTAAAGAAATGACAGCATCGAAGGAGCTAAGTTGATGTGTGGAATGTTTAAGCTATAACTGAGGGCCTGAAAGAGCTGTAGCCCAGTAAAGAGGCCTCACTTCATTATAAGAACACAAGTGGTAGTGGTGATGAAAAAGTGTGATGGGTTGTGTGTTCACCTGTGTGGACAGGTGGCTGGGGGGTGACCGGTGTTCAGACAGGTGATCATCTGATCAGCTGTGCTGCAGAGGGACACTGCTTCCCTTGGTCTGGAAACCAAACCGATGGACACTAAGAGTAAATTTGTTGGCTTTCTTGGCAAGTGTATTAGTCAACACAACTGGCATGTTTTAAAACATTTTAAAATGAGAAGTGCTGTCATGTTAAGATTTCCTCTTGCTTATGTTTGTGTGTTTGATTTTTAAAAATCTTGACCACAGATGGGACTTTGCACTTCGGTCCCGATGATTTTGAATTCTGACCTGGTCATCTGCCGTGTCAGGCATCCCTCTGGGCTGCGTGTTGTGTTCCTCGACCCATTCTGCTCATCTGTCATTGAAGTTCTTTGAGTTATTTACTGGTACTGCTCTGTTAGGCCTCCCCTTGTCATTCTTCCGAGTCTTCTCAGTAACTGGGGTGTGTCAGCCTTTGTAGGTGGCCAGAGGTTAGAGGGTTGAAGTCCATGCCAAGATACAGAGGAAGCTAATCATGCTCGTGACCTTGCCCTCATTAACACTGTGTCGGAACCAAGAGAGCCAGCACTGCATGGTATTGCTTGACTTTGGGTTGTCTCTATGGATTTATTGTAATGGGCTCCCTATTTCAGAATGGAAGAGATTATCAGTACTTACTGCCTCTTGCTAACTACTGAAAAGGTGGGTTTTGGATCATCAGAGAGTTGCTCGACCCTACTGATGGTGGTTTGGACCCAAGACAAACTAGGACTGACAAGAGTGTGAGGGGAGGAGGCCTCTGAGGGTCTAGAGCATAAGTGGAAGGAGGGGAACTGATGACTTGGGTGTTCCACAGGTGGGGGTAAAACACTCAAACTTCAGTGTGCAGAAGAATTACCTGGGACTTCGTTAAAATGTAGATTCAGATTCAGTAGACCCGCATGGGGCCTGGGATTCTGTATCTCTAGCGAGCTTCCTGCCAGGCTGCTGCTGCTGGCTCCATGGAGCCAGGCCTCACACAAAGCTGGAACGTGGATAAGACCGTGGACTCGTCAGCTGGAGGCTAAAACCTGTACAGTCTGATAACCAGGAGGCGTCTGTGGGGTCTGACTTAGAATTGGTTGCCTGCTACTTAGGGCTGGCTTCTGTTGGGATGAGACCGAGGGCCCTAAGACAATGAGCATTAGGGCCCCTAATGGCCACCACCGGGAACAGCTGCACAGTGTTTCCCGTTCGTCCTTAGGGCAGGGACGTTCTGGAGAGTCTCTTAGGTGGGATGCGATTAAACTAAAAGGCAGGTTTTGTTTTTGCTACATTTTAGTTGATTTCCTCACTCCATGCTGACTCTATTCCATAATTTTAACTAGACAAAGAAGGCTTTAACGTCCTCTAATTAAACCTGTATTTTCTCATAGGCCCTGTAACTGCAGTTAATGTAATTACAAGGTTTTTTTTTTTTTTTTTTAAAGTTACCTCTCCCTTTATTTGGAGCATTATTTATGAAACTTGCTTGACACTCTGCTGGGCTGGCTGACTAGAATATGTAGATGTTCTCAGACCCCTCTCCTGAGGTTTTGACTTTATATGACTGGGGTGGTTCCTGGGGAATCTATAGTTTTTAAACAAAGCTTCTGGGTAGTTCTTAGGATCGGGCAGGTTCTAGAAACACCAGTGTAAAGAAACATCAGTTTAGAAACCCATCTGTCTGAGCCTGTGATGTTGACCATGTCTGAGGGATGCCCTTACACGTTCTTTTCTTGGCCTCTTGGGTACTTGGTTGTGAAGAGCTAGTTTCTGTCCCTATGGGATCTCTTTAATTTTTATCTTGACGCATGCTTTTATTGTTACCAAGAGGCCCTTATTTTGGGTGGAACCGAATCAGAGAGTCCTTTTTCAACAGTGTAAGACAGCAGTTCTGTGAGGCTGTTATTTTTAGGAAGGTTTTACAGACACTGACTATTAAGTGCTTTGGGGCATGCTTGGAAATTCTAGGCTGTATGCTCTGGGCCTCTACGGAGAAGTCTTAGGAATGTCCTGCAGCTGACTTTTCCCACACCCTCTCCCACTTTGGTTTAGACAGACAGCTGGGGATAATGAGTGTCCCCTTTCTAAGTAAATGCTGACCAGAAATGGATGGGGGTGGGAGGCCCTTTATCCTCCACAGACCAGTTTGGTTCTGATCCAGGTGAACTGACAGATTGAGGAGTTGCACTCTCCATGTCATTATCTCAACATTAACCTCCCTTTCTGCAAATGCCGGGTCCATCTCAGCCCCGCTCGAGAGGCCAAGTCAGTTTATGAAACAGATGAAGTAGGAAATGGTCTGTGAGATGAGATTGGGATGCTGTAGAGAAGGGCTTCTTTGAACACTGTTACATTCCCATCATAAACCACATTAGAAGCAGCCTTCATGCCCGAGGTCTCTGGTTATTTGAGTCTTTATTACTAGTGATTTCCTGACTGGTACACCTGCAACATCTGGCAGAGAGATCCCTGTAGGTAGTGTTAAAGACGCTCACTGAGATTAAGAAGATTCTTGGTATTTCTCGAATCTTGTATGACAGCATCAAAACCCCCAGGAACTGCTGAGTGGGAGTAATGAACTCGATCTTTTAAAAATTAAAAAAAATAATAAAGTGGAATTCACTTAACTGTTTTGCCTAAAATTCTATCATTAGAGAAATTTGGGTGAAACACTTGTCTTTAAACCTCTTATTCAACACATAAGGATTCCTAGGACAGGTAGCATATTTTTTATTTACACCTTAACGGGAATAATTTCGTAAAATGCTTCTCAGAAGCAGGGAATGAGAGAGTGGACTGTGACTTTGATGGGGTAGAGTGTGGGCACTTGACAAGGAGGGCAGTATCACAGAGGATGGCTAGAGGCAGCAGGTACGCAGGCCAGCCCACCAGGAGTGAGGCTACCTGGAAGGGCACAAGGCAAAACTAGTCCCCGTTCACTTCTCGTGCGCACACGCATGCTCTGTTATAGGCACTTGGATAGCCTTGATGATGTGTGTGGCATATTCCTATTGAATGGGGCTATTTCACATATACTTGACCAGTTGTAATGAAAAGCCAGGTGATCTATATGAGAAAATTAAGATTAAATATCCTAATTTTACTTGGCGTTATTTTGCTTTTTTATAAAAGTCTGTTTAATTTTGAGAGCAAAGCTCAGGAAATGGTGCTGTTTCCATGCCTGCTTAACAGGTGAACCTGGCCAGTAGGAGAGACCTTCCTTCCTCTACCGAGGGGCTTTTTCCCAGTCTGTTTTGAGAAGGGCTTGACTCTTCTGAGACTCCGTGCCAGCTAGAAAGTGTGTGGTGGTGCATGCTTTCTCTGTCGTATCTGCAGAGAATAGTTCACAGCTCCTGGGTGAACTCTGAGCTTGGACATCCTCTTATCAAAGCCAAAGCTTGTTTGAGTGACACAGTGTGCTTTCAGAACAGCATAATGATGGGTTGGGAGATTGTCTTTACCCCTGTTGCCTGAGTAAGCCTGAACTAATAGAGAAGTTACACAGAAGTACATCTCAGGACCAGAACTCTGGGAACTTCTTCAAAGACTGATCCACACTCTTACCCATGGCCATTTCCTGCCCCTGCTTCTCCTAGAGCCTCTGCTCTGTCTTTAGGTGGGCCTTGGTGCCCCTCACTCTGAGATCCACAAGATGGTCCTTCATGCTCTTGGGGAAGGTCTTGAAATAAAGCACACCAAAAATGAAGACATCAATTACACATAAAATACCTTTGTCTTCAAGGGGTACTGGTTTCCTGGTACCCAGGAAAGGTGGGAGGGAACACACAGCTTGTGAATGTCAGAAAGCGCTGAGAACCATCTTTACTGATTCAGGTGGTGATATCATTAGCTTGCTCTGTGACCTTGGACAAGTCATTTTACCTGTTTGGGCTAGAGAAGGTTAGGGGACAAATCCAGGCTGAACTTCTTCTAGGTGAGTCTGTATGTCTGTGTGTTTAGTCATTTAATCAAGATAAGCTTATTGAGCCCCTCAGGGAGCTGACAGTCTGGTAGGAGAGGCTCTAGAAGAGTCGTTATCTTTTTTTTAAAATTTTATTAGCATGAGTGAGCAAGTGGGGAGGGGCAGAGAGAGGGAGGGACGGAGAGAGAGAATCTCAGGTAGGCTTTGTACTGTCAGTGCAGAGATGGATGGGAGGCTCAAACTCACAAACAGATCATGACCTGAGCTGAAGTTGGACACTTAACTGACTTAGCCACTCAGGTGCCCCAAGAGTCGTTACCCTAACACGACTAGTCACGTGTGTAGCACAGGAGACATAGACCCTGTGGAACATGTACAAAGCCTTTAGAGGTGTGGGTACCACAGAGTGGGTGAGGAGGCTGGAGGCTGGAGGCTGGAGCTCGAGCCGGGGTGGGCAGGCAGAGGGTATAGGGAAGGTGCTGGGGATTTCTGCAGCATTGCTTGTTCCGCTGGACCACACGTGTTTGCTGGACCTGTTATGAGTTCCTGCAGCCCACCCACCATCGTTGTGACATTGGCAAGAGGAGCAGACTCTGGAAGCTGAGTGTGGCTGGAGCATGCAGTGTATCAGGATGATCTGTGTTGATCTGAATACTGTTGTTGTTTTAATTAAAACACTTTTTAAAATGTTTATTTATTTTGGAGAGAGAGACAGAGACAGAGGCAGAGAGAGACAGAGAAAGGGAAACACAGAATCTGAAGCTGGCTCCAGGCTCTGAGTGCAGAGCCTGATGTGGGGCTTGAACTCAAGAGATGTGAGATCGTGACTTGAGCTAAAGTCAGACGCTTAACCAACTGAGCCACCACGTACCCTGATCTGAATACTTTTTTTAATTTTTAAACAATTAAGTTTATTTATGTTTGAGAGGGAGAGAAAGAGACCGAGTGTGAGAGAGGGAGGGCCAGAGAGGGAGGGAGACGCAGAATCTGAAAGCAGACTCCAGGCTCTGAGTTGTCAGCACAGAGCTTGACTCAGGGCCTGAATCTACAAACTGTGGGATCATGACCTGAGCTGAAGTTGGACACTTAACCGACTGGGCTTCCCAGGCGCCCCTGTTTTTATGTTTTGGACCCCATTTCCCCCCTTTTGTTAAGAGAAAGCAAGAACAATAGAAACATAAGAATGTGAGGATTTGTCTGCTCTTTACAGAAATATGCTTTTTCTTGGGGAGGGAGGGATAATTTTTTCTTTCTTCTGTAGAGACAATAGACACTCAAAGGGAGAGGCAGCTGATTTGGGTTGTTGTCATCCCTGAATTACGTTCTGGCTCCTGGGCCTTGGTATCTATCTCTGTAACCACAGAGTGTGTTTCACACTCCAGAAAGAAACTTGACCCTCCCATAAAACCACATGGAGCTTTCCGGATGGCTCGTTTCTTTTTCTGGAGTGGCCAGACTCTGTGCCTGCACTTAGGCTAACACTGGGACAACAAGGCCCAGTGCAAAGGTGACACACATCTGTGAAGCAATCCATATTTTAAAATGAATGGATAAAAAAGAGAAGTGCATGTCCACTTTCCTGAAGCTGGGGTTCCTTTGCCTGCGCCGAAGCACATGCAGGCTGCACAAGGGGATGGGGCATGTCTTGGGGAAACAAAATCCTCCTGCAGCACCACATCCCTACCCCAGTGGTGGGTCCTGGGCTCTCTACCCATCAGTCTGCGGGGCTAGGAGGGCTTTCAAGCCTCAACAGAGTAGTGTATTTTCTTGTAAGCAAAAATGGACATCAAAGGTAATAGGCCAGGCCAGCTCTGTACCCTCCCCGACCCCATCTAGGCACTGCCCCCATTTGTTGCTACTGCCTTTAGGGAGCATCCAGATGACCTGGTGGGCTTTTAATAACCCATTACTCCCATGCTCAGAGATTCTGAGTTGCTAGGTCTGGGATGGGCTGAGAATTTGCATTCCCAGTTGATGCTGATGCTGCTGGTCTGGGGACCACACTTTGAGAACCACTATGACCTTCTGGAGGGCATGTTGGGACAGGCAGGCTCCACTCCTGATGGCGTGTCTACTTGTGGGGAATTGCCCAGTCCTAGAGAGGCCGGTAATTTGAAAGCAGCATTCATTGGAGTGCCAGAGGGTCCCTGGCCCTAGAGCCTTCTCTGTTGGTCTTCTCTACACTGACCCAGGATGTGGCATTTGGGGTTGTGAGTTGGGCTCTCATTGCCTCCTTCTAAGACCTTCTTTTCTCTGGTGTTGCCAAAAACTTCTTGGACCATGATGCTCTCCTATGTAAGACCCTTCATGGGCTTGCCATTGGCCTTAAGGTAAAGTCCAAAGTCCTACAATGGCTGCAAGGCCTTTTGTGATTTTCTACCTTTATAGTTTTGTCTCTTGCCAGCCTCCCTCTTGGCCTCTGAAATACTCCAGTGGTCACTAACCTCTTTCCTTTTTTTTTTTTTTTAATTTAATTTATTTATTTTGAGAGGGGGGAAGGGCAGAAAGAGAGAGAGCCCAAACAGACTCTGCACCATCAGGTTAGAGCCCAATGAGAGGCTTGAACACATGAACTGAGAGATCATGACCTGAGCTAAAATTAAGAGTCAGATACTTAACTGACTGAGCCACCTAGGTGCTCCACTAACCTCACTCTTCTATGAACTCACTGGATTCTTCTTGCTTTCAGGGCGTCCCATTTTGCTGGTGCTTTTCCCTGGGATGCTGTTTGCTTGCCCTCTTAGTCTGCCGTCTCCTGCTTGTCAGACCTCCGCTTAGGTATCACTTTCTCTGGTGAGCTTCCTTTGTCCCCTCTGGGACCAGTTAGGGCTTCTGTAAAGGCTTCACATCACGTTGCAATTTTCTCACTTTGGCTCATATTGGCTGCATCAGGGTCCTGATTAACTGCCTGTTTATTTCTCTGTCTCTGGATTGTAAGGTCTCAGAAGGCAGCAAACCCATCACGTGTTCATTCATGTGACCCCAGGCTTGGTGTGGTGGCTCTGTGAGGTAGATACTGCAGGGGAGGAAACTGAGGCAAAGGTAGGTTAAGTACCTGGCTTACAGATCACTGTGTTACAACCCTGGGATTCTCATTCAGGTCTCCTCCACCCAACCCCCTGGCCAGGCTTTCTGCTTTGAGGCCAAGGAGCCCCAGGCATGGTCTGCAGACCTTTCCTGGGAACATTAAAAGACTGGCTATTCCAACTTAACAAAAATGATCCTTTCCTGTTGTTTTTTTAGGTAAACTGGGAAGCGGACTCTTGAATTCACAGCTGGCTCGTGGTTTTTGCATCTCGTTCAAGTGCACTCACACAGGTAAGGGGTTAGTTCTTGGGACCTGCTAGCACTCAGGCGGCTTGTAGGAAAACTTCAGTCACGATGGTGCCCCTTAATAACCATCCAGAGTTCTCATTCATTAACAAGAAAATCCTTAAATAAAGAGAGGTTTGAAGTGGTCCCACGCCCCTGTTGAGAGTTTATGGGGTGAAGGTGTTTACCTGGCTGGCTTTCTTCTGGGCGTTGCTGGCCTTTTCACCACCCAACATTCTTTTCTTTGTGCAGGGCTCCCTTTTCCCATCCATGTAAGCTGATCCTTAATTCTTTTTCTAGAGGCACCTAGGTGGCTCAGTCAGTTGAGTGTCTGACTTCAGCTCAGGCCATGATCTCGCAGTCTGTGAGTTCAGGCCCCGAGTCGGGCTCTGTGGCTGCCAGCTCAGAGCCTGGAGCCAGCTTCGGATTCTGTGTCTCCCTCTTTCTCTGTCCTCCCTTGCTCACGTTCTATCTCTCTCTCTTTTTCTCTCTCTCTCAAAACTAAATAAACATTAAAGATATTTTTTAAGGTTCTTTTTCTTCCCTTAAGACCGAGTCCAGATTTCACTTGTTATTTATCAAACTGCATCAGGAAGAAGCTTCTTGGAACATAGCCTTTTCCTCAGCTTTACAGCACAACCAATCACAGTGGATCTGCTCACACAGCACACTTCTTGCCATGTGAGCTTTACTTACGTGTTTGTGTGCAGTTTTTTCGTCTGGTCTGTGAGTTCCTTGGTGGCAGTCTCCCATCTAGCATGTTTCCCAGCATGGAACAGACTTTCAGTAAATGAATAAATATGTCTGACAAAATGAAACAAAACAAAACAAAAAACCCCAGCAACTCTAGTAAGCTCAGTTAAGGCACAGCCACACACAAAAAAATCACAATATATTTCTACCCTTCAATGAAATGATTTGTAAAATGCCTTTTTGGATTAATTCTGTGCCTGTTTCCTCATATAACCATGCATAATTCAGAGTTTACCATAATGTGTTATAAGCCAGTAGGAGATTAGACTCTTCCCCCTAATGAAAGGGATAAGAAGTCAGGAGTGTTCATGTCATTGTCTTTCTGTGGAGTCATGAGTGATCTAGGTCATGGAGCACCAATGTGCTAAATGACAACCTGCAGCTACGAGTTTGCTCTTGGAGAGACCACTGTCGACCAGGCCCTGGGAGCCCTGGTCAGCTCTAGGACTGAACATGTGTCTAAGTGCATAGGCAGTAAGGGAGCAATCAACAGACTTTCCCAATGTACAATCTGGAGGAAGTAAAAATATTTCTGAATGCTTTGAACATTTGTTTGAAAACACAGCTCAGGTTTAAAAAATTTTACAAAAAGCGTAAAATTTATTTTTAAATTAAAAAATTTTATTAATGTTTTATTTATTTCTAGGGGAGAGAGAGAGAGAGAGAGAGACAGCGTGAGCAGGGGAGGGTCAGAGAGAGAGAGAGAGAGTCACAGACTCTGAAACAGGCTCCAGGCTCTGAGCTGGCAGTCAGCACAGAGCCCGACGCGAGGCTCGAACCCACGAACCGCAAGATCATGACCTGACTGAAAGTCGGACGCTTAATCGACTAAGCCACCTGGGCGCCCCTGTTTTTAAATTTTAGAGAGAGAGCATGTGTGAGTGAGAGGGGCAGAGAGAGAAAGAGAGAGAAAGAGAGAGAGAGAGAATCCCAGGCAGACTCCACACTCAGTGTGGAGCCCAGTGTGGGGCTTGATCCCACCACCCTGGAATCATGACCTGAGCTGAAATCAAGAGTCGGACAGTCAACCAACTAAGCCACCCAGGTGCCTCTTTAATGAAAAGCTTTTAAAGCAGTGTACCTCAGTCCTCTCCAGACTTCTCAGGTCATTGGGTTCTTTGAGAGGTACACTGATTGGCTTCATCCTGTGGGTTGGGATTAGCAACCCCCAGGGTGGTGGCTCTCTGAATATTGAAGCCAGCATGGGGCCTGGGTCTTCACCTAGGAGAATATGGTCTTGAGTCTTTGCTCTTTCCTTCCTATCCTGCTCCTCCTCGTTGTTCAGCCCTTCCAGCTGCTTTGCTTGGGTGTGTGCGGCACTAAAGCAGAGAGAAGGAAGTTATCTTCTGGTGTCTGCATTCCTAGTAGAGGTACTGGCCAACAAATTCACATAAAAGCAATCACGCAACTGTGGTTTCTTTTACCTGGTGCTGAGCCCCAGTTGTACAGCCCGCGTGGGAGAATTTAGTGGAAAGCAAAGCAGTAAAAGAAATTTGACTCTCAGTTGACCCTGTTCATGTTCTTAGGTTTGGGTAGAGCGAGGACTTCAGTTTTGCCCCGGAATTCCCAGTCTCCATGTAAGCCAGTCCGTCTGCCATATTTGAAAAATAAATGAAGGAAGTTAATTGCAGTTTAAAAGCCCACTTGTTAAAATATGAATGAACTTTAGCTTTATAGTAGGTTTTGGAATTTGACTGTTATTGACTGTTTTGCACCATTCCTGCAGAAACTAAATGCAAGGTAGTTGTTGTGTGTCTAGTTCTTATGCTCCCAAATACATGAGGAATGCTTCCAAATTGTTAACAGCGACTCATTGAGCTTCTGGGAGATAGCTGATTCTCAGAGTGACTCCTGTTTTACAATACAGTTCTAACCTGGTTAGAAAAAAATGCGGTGGTCAAGTCATCAAGTTACTCAGCTGTCCTCCCCCATATGGGGCTCTCACACATAGGTGTGCGCTCAGGCACACTTTACAGCCTTCTCTGGTTGAATCTTGACTACCCCACGTCCCTCTGATTAGCCCGAGATGTGCTCCAGTTCTTGAATTTTCTTAGAGCTTCTGAACTTTGTGTTCTGGACTTACAGCGTGGTGTTCTGTCATGAAATGTTTATTGTTTCTAAAGATGAGCCTATTGTGCCCTACCAGTAAAATTTGTATATCAGGGCTTTTCTGTGTGTGTGTGTGTGTGTGTGGGTGGGTGGGTGGATGGCGCTTTGAGGGGGGTATGNAGCATGGGCCCCTTGTGTCCACAGTAGACGTTTGGGAGCCATCAGAGCAAAGGCAACTAGCGGACACAGCAACTCTTCTGCTGGTCTCAGACTCCAGTGTCGTCAGTGTGCTGGTCTCTGACTGACCATTTCCTTTATTGCTGAAATGCCTGGGAACCCAGACGGCAGCTGGTTATAGATACACACAAAAAGCAAATGGGACACCCCCGCCCAGGTGCCTTTGTTTTTCTCAGGTAAAGCCTTTATCGTTTCTTCTTCTGAAAGAAGAAGCCATGTCTCCTAAATAGGCTTTTGAGGTTCATTGTAAAGCTGTACCCAGGCATTGACGTGTCTGGGAAGAGTTTGCTTTATTCCATTTCCAGGGCACATTCAGGGCATCACTTAGGAGCTCCTTTTTACTTTGATCAGGTCACTTCTGAGCTGTGATGTGTGGGCTGGTCTGCCTTATCCACTGTAGAAGCTTGTTGTTGATTTGAGAGATAACTTATAAGTACTTGTTTCCAGGAAAACTAGCTTGTAAATGGAATATCTTGGACTTTGCTTTATGAAAGGACTATTGTTTTGGCCACTCTCATGTCCTCTTTCGGTTAAGAAATGGCTGTTTCCTCTTTCTTAGCATCTTTTTACAATTACGGACCTGAGGTGGAAGGACGCTTTCGGATAACTAGTTAATAAAAGTCTCTTTTCCAAATAGGCAAACGAGTGAAAAAATTCCCTCTTTCATCTCTTTTAATGACGAAGAGCAAGTATTCTGCATTTGAAATGATTCCTTTTCTCTAGAAAGCATTTCTTACATTGAGTGGTTTCTGAGGCTTCCGGAATTCTGTTCTCTCAGGTTCCTTCTTCGAAGCTAGAGGACGTGTTTGGCTCCCTTTAGACCGCCTCCACTGATGCTTATCTTTCTTCTCCTTTATTTCCTGATGGGCAGGCCGCGGTGCTCGCCTCCCTGCCTGGGGTGACTGCACAGTGTCCTTCTACCCTTTATGGCTACAAGCTGAAAAAGAAAACAAATAGCAGAAGCTCCCAGTGCGGCCCAGCAGGCTGGGGAAAATAGTTCTCATTCTCCTTGTTCCTGGGTTCAAAGTGCACTTCACATTTTATGGGGGTAATCAGCCCTCCCAAGGTGCTGGTTTGAGGGGGCCTGCGTCCGAGCCTGGTGGACAATTAACCGAGCCGACCTGCTCCTTTTTGCCTTCGCCTTTCTGGCTGAGTTGACGTTAATGCTCTGAGTGAGAAGGGGCCGCTGCTCCTTTGAGCGGAGCACCAGGCAGGGGTGGAGAAACATTTGATCTTGTTCAAAGGGGATGTCTCTGAAGCATGAAGATTGAACTGATTGTGACCCCACCCTGGGGGCAGCAGAAGCGCCCTCTGGAGAGCAGGCCGGGAGGAAGGGGCTGTCGGTTACTAATCCCTTTGGCTTGTGGGTCTTCAGGGTCTTACATCCGTTGAAAAGAGAGAGAATTGGGGTTGAAGGTAATAAAATAGGCCTTAAATTAGAGGAGCAGGGGGTCGTTTCATCTAATTTTGTGGTTGTTACTGAGGAATAAAAGGCAGAGGAGATAATTTCATTAGCCCCTCTGAGATCTTTGTCACGGTGAGATGGCATTTGGGGATGAGCGGAGCCTCATGGGTCCTGACTTTTTCCCTTCAGGGGACCGATACCTGGATTTCCGAGGCACCAGGGACGGCCTGAGGAGGCACAGTCACCATTCCGGGCCCTGTGATCAGGAACACAGTTTCTCCTGCTCTAAGTGAGTGAGAGTTAGTGACTCAGAGCAGCTGATGCGTGTCCAGCACTCTGCCAGTGACTCGGGAACACGGCATCCACACTGAAAATAATGAAATCCACCAGACGAGAGCTCCGTTAGAATTGGCATCGCGTCTCTTACTTCTGAAGAAGGCTTGCCCGTCACCTGCTGTCGTGATTTATTGGGAGCATGATGGTCATGACATTCCTTTGAGATGAGCAGTGTGCCAAGTGTTGGGAGCCACGCCTTCTGTTTGCTTCATCCTGTTCTGTTCCTAATGTGTGTTCACATACTCTAGTTTCTCTTCAGATCGTATAAATCTTTCGCCTTTTACTAATGTGTGTTCACGTCTGCTGCTTCCTAAAGCCTCATTCAGTAGGTAACTATTCCCGTCTGCCTGTGTGTGTAGAGAAGGGAGTAAGGCAGAAGTTCTGGGACTTGTTCTAGGTTCCCCAGGAGGGAAGTAGGGGAGCTGGGGTTCTCTCTCCAGACTTCCAACTTTCAAATTAAGTTCACTGTGATTATCATTGAAGGAACAGAAGAAGGAGGAGGAGGAGAACGATACAGATTCTTCCAAGAGAAGGGAGAGAAAAGTAGTGGTTAATAGATAGTTCTCCGCACCAGCCACCAGCTGGCACCATCCCTCAAGGCAACCTCGTTTCTTTCTGAAGGGGAGCAAAGGACCAGAGTGGGCCAGACAAGACAAGGTGGGTATCAGGGGAGATTGAAGAGGGGAGGTGGGAAGGGCTATTTGCATATGTGAAACAGTCCTAAAGTGTTGAGTAACTTCTGGAAAACCTGTGCATATGATTTGGAAGGACAGTGGCATCAGGTGTCTATACCACTGCCTCTTGCTGGTTCATTTCTGCGGCCCAGCTTTTCCCACGTCCATCTTCATTTATACCCTTACTTTCTTCTCTCCAGTTTCTCCCTCCCTGTACTGCATACATATCTGCTTAATATTTGTGAACTTACTTCTGAGGCAAAAGAGCACTTCTCTTAAGATGTGCTAACAAAAACCTTAACTGCTGTTAAGTGCCTTTAATCCTAGATCCCATTTGTATAGTTCTTACCAAAGTCGATGCCCCCATTGATTCTGGAGCTGATGTTTCCCCCTGTCCGTTGATGATGGTAATTGTACACCCCGCCCTTTCTGGTAGATGTGGGGCTCTTGGGAACTCCCAGAAAGTAAAACTCTGGCCAAGTGTTTTCCTGAAATGTTAGCTGAGGGGAATGTTTTGGGGGGGGCACATTTCACTTGTTTCACTAATGCTTCTCCACATTCTGTTCAAGAATCTTTGCCCTGTGGTACTTAGAGGCAAGAGTCCTCCTACCTTGGCCGGGTGCTGTTCCTTCCCTTCATGACTGCGGCTAATCAGAAGTTGGCCACACTTCAGTGCCTCTTAAAAGCTTTTCTCCCTGGCCGTGTCCAGGAAGTTGAAGTGCAGTGTCAGAAATGATGTGAGTTGATGAAGAAGAAATAAACAAACCCAGGCAACATGTGAGGAAGGCTTGGCAGCCCTGCTCCTGTTTTTCTGTAGTTTTGATCTGAAGGAACCAGATTTCCTCTATGTGAAAGGAATAGGGCGGTGGGGGTCTCTTTGCCAAGGAGCCTGAGGTGTGCATGCCTCTGGGCCTTCTAGAGGAGGGCTCCACTTAGTCTAATAAAACTCTGGGATGAAAATGAGTCGTTTTTGCTTGGCAGAATGGAGATAAGTCACACATTTGCAGCCTGAGCTATATGTACGTGGAGTAAAAATAGCATCTGTTCATGGAAGCAGAACATTCCAGAATGCTTCAGTCCCTTCTTGGCACTAACGCAGAGAGTGGGGAATAGAAGAGCTGGAAGGGACTTAAAAGAGCTTGTCCAAGTCCTTTGATTTCAGTTGAAGGTACCAGATGACTTGACCAAGACCCCATAAGGGCAGGGGCCCGGGGATGCCTTGCTTGTTCACCTCTATAACTTTGGTCCCTTGCAGGTCGTAGGTGTTTAATATGCACTTGTTGGGTGAATGACTCATATAAATGGAGATAGGACTTCTGACTCCTAGCCCAGTGGAGGTATTTGAGGTATATCTTTGAGATATTTTTATAGGCTGGAAAAAATGTAAGAAGTGCTGCCAAGTAGCTTTTATGTAGTTGATTGTGATTACACGTCGATGAAAAAATTGAGACGTGGGAGATTTTAACTGATTCCTTAAAGTTGGTGGTGAAGTTGAGAGAGAGACGGGCCTTCTCAGGCTTGGGGGTGGGTCGGAGGCAGGACTAGCCACACTGTTGTGTGTGTGAGCAGTGCTCGGTGGAGCTGGGCAGGGCCTGGGCTGTGGTGAGGTGATCCCCCTTGCAGCGCCCCCCCCGCCCCCAGGAGGAATCAACACAGTCGTAGAACAGACAGGCCTGAAGTTGCCCTTCCACCCATGAATCATGCCCGTGTCTGGGAGCCGCGCCTCCTTCTGTGGCTCGGTCCCCTTACTTTCAGAGGGACATGCTACCTGGGGCTCATGGAACTGTGAGGAGGAGGTGCATGTGTACAGGATACTGTGGGTGTGCCTGAAGGTCAGGATGTGATTGAGTGTTTCAGGGATGGGAAGACTCTGATCTCTATACTGACAGGCCCCCTTAGCCAGGAAATCTGGGTCTCTGCCGCTGCCCACGCTCATTTTGAAAATTGCAGCAGTGGCCTCTGTCACTGGGCTCAAGCAAGTAAATCAGGTCGCTGCAGTGTACTGTGCTTAGAAACCTACAGGGTAAGCCACGCCGTTGCTTTCAGGCCCATGAGGCAAGACGTTGCTGTTCATTTCTCCCCCTTCTTTAACTTCCCAGTTAATCTCCAGAAGAAGATTTACTGTTATGTGGAGTTCTGGCATTTAGAATAGTCATAGGAGGTTAATTCAAGATTAAAAGTGGCCAACGAAGGGGCACCTGGCTGGCTCAGTCGGTGGAACATGCGTCTCTTGATTTCGAGATTGTTGAGTTCAAGCCTCATGTTGGGAGTAGAGTTTACTTAATAATAAAAAAAAATTCTAGGGGTGCCTGGGTGGCTTAGTCGGTTGAACGTCCGACTTTCACTTAGGTCATGATCTCGCGGTTCGTGGGTCCGAGCCCCGCGTCGGGCTCTGTGCTGACTGCCAGCTCAGAGCCTGGAGCCTGTTTCAGTCTGTGACTCCCTCTCTCTCTGACCCTTCCCTGCTCACGCTGCCTCTCTCTCTCTCTCTCCTAGAAATAAATAAAACATTAAAAAAATTAAAAAAAAAATTCTAAAAGTTGCCAAAGAGAATTTGTAAGGTCAAGATTTTTTGTTTAAATTCGCAAATATTGAGTAAGGACACGTTGTTTGCTACTTGGTGAGTTTCGTCTATCTGATTAACCTGGTCTCTCTACCCATCCCTCGATCTTCTCAGCCTGGATGGACATATTTGTATCTCTTTAAATTGACCTTTGGGCTTCACCACACAGCCGTAATGTCCACAGGCGAATGTGCTTCCTCTGGAACCGTTGGCAATTGACCCCTTTCATGTGGAATTTTCTGTGCCACCTCAGGGAGAGAACCCTGTTCTTTCTGGACATTCTTCCTCCCTGTTGGTCGTTTCTCTGGTTCACCTGACTTCTGCTGATACTGACTTCATATAATGTCTCCTTTCTTCTCTCTAGGAACTATGAGGCAGACATCCCATACCCCGGTGGGTCATAAGACAGGCTGTAGTCTAACCCTGATTGATGCCTCTAGAAAGAATCAGCTGTGTTAGCGGCTTCTGTTCTGTGTGAAGGATCACAGGGCTTATTGACGTAAAGTGAGCAGGCATTCTGTAGGCCAGAGGTGAGTCTGACCAGGTCTCCATGGCAAGAAGAAAAAAGATTACCACTGGCTAGATTATTAGAGCTTCAATATAAAGAGCAAGATTAACCTTGCCCAGTGGCAAACTTTGTGGGTTTGTGTGTGTGTGTGTATGTGTGTGAGAGAAAACCAGGCCCTGGGAAGTGATTCTGTGCTAGTGCCCTCCTATTCTGGTGTTTGAACTTCCCGTGGGGGCTGGTGTTTGGCACTGATGTGGTTATTTGTGAGCTGGTCCTATTGTGCACAGAGCTAGCCTGGATGCTTTGAAAGCGAACAGTGAATGTTTTACTTGAACTGAAAATATTCAGTGTGCAAACCCATGCAAATTAGAAACAAATTCAATTTTTAAGACTGCATATGTGTTGACAAAAACAGCTTTTGGGGAATATCTAGTTTCTTGAAATCATTTACATGTGGGGAAAACCTGATTGTTCTCTTCAGGATTCTTTTTATTTTTGTTTGTCTATTTATTTATTTATGAGAGAGAGAAAGAAGGAGAGAGGGAGGGAAGGGCAGAGAGAGAATCTCAAGCAGGAGTTGAACCCATGATCTGTGAGATCATGACCTGAGCTGAGATCAAGAGTTGGATGCTTAACTGACTGAGCCACCCAGGCGCCCCTCTCTTCAGAATTATTAAAAGTATAAACAAATGTGAGGTGGGAGTGTCTGATTCCCCAGCTGTGAGCCTTGAGCATTTGTGAAGGGTAATTTAGAAAGCAGACCTTTTAGTGGAAAAGTGTTTTAGCATTAACTTGTTCATGAAGGCACACTTTTTATTTCTTTACTTATTTTATTGCATGTGGCATAGTTTCATGTCAGTACTTCTTATCTTCTTCTTCTTTTTTTTTTTTAAGTTTTTAAATTTATTGTGACAGAGAGAGCAAAAACCAGCAGGGGAGGGGCAGAGAGAGGAGGAGACAGAGGATCTGAAGTGGGCTCTGTGCTTGCTGTCAGTGCAGATCGTGATGTGGGGCTCAAACTCACGACCTTGAGATCATGACCTGAGCCAAAGTTGGATGCTTACCAGACTGAGTTTCCCAGGTGCCCCACTCCTTATCTCTTTTCTTTTTTTTTTCTTTTTAAAGCAATCTATGAGGGGGGTCTGTAACCATAGTGGCAGAAGAAAAGTTAATGGAAGTTTATATAATACCGTTCATATTTATAAAATTAAATGCTCAAATGTGATAGAATTGTGTATTCACAGGATTCCAACTTACTTATAAAAATTTAATGTTAATAAGCTAGGTGATTGGTTCATATTCATGATTTCTTATTGTGAAGTGAAATAGTATCTTGAAATCATTTATATATACACTCATTAATTGCTCCCCAAATAAGGTATAAATCATGTAAGTCTAGTTTTATAGAGAGTAGGAGTGTAAGAATCCAAGTTTGTGGTTATTTTGCAAGTATCCTGCTCTTGATTTTACAATTCAGAGAATTTTAAAATTTGGAGAAGTCTTTAATATGCCCCATCTGTCTTGTCTTGCATTTATTCCTTCTGTATTGTCTCTAGCTCATCATATCCCTGCTGTGCTCTTTCCTGAGAACCGGGATTAAATCCCTGATCCCCACCCAGTTGAATCAGTCTCTGTTTGTAACACCTGAGCCCTAGGGTCATCTTGAGAGGACCGAGGTTTTCCTGCAGTCTGGCCAGGCCAGGTCCGAAGGATGTCTTGGTCTTTGTCTTGTGGTGCTTACTGGAGCCCACTTGTACCTCACAAGCAGCCCAGCTCACCCTGAAACTAAGGACCAGGCATTTTCTGTAGCCTAAAAATGGTAATGATTAAATACACAGGACTGGATTTTGTTTGGTGATTATGCAGTCTGATTAAGTGTTTTACCAATTAATAAACATGAGAGAGCAAAGTATCAGGCTTTTGGGAAAGAGAATGCCTGGGAGACAGCCCTTTCCAGCCCCATTTTGCCACTGGGGCTAGGGCTGCACTGAGTCACTCTGGTGTTTGGGTGGGCTCTGTGGTGGGGAAGCCCCTGCCTAGTATCAAGGAGGCTTGGGTTCAGTCTCTGCTCGTTACCCCAGCTCCATGACCTTAGGCAAGTTGTTTCTCTTTAGAGGCTTAGCTTCCTTCTCTGTAAAATGGGGATAATTGTTAGGAGAATTAACTGAGATCACTTCTGTAAGGCATACCTAGAGCACAGGAAGTGGTGATCATCACTGCTACTACAATGGGAGCAGGTTGACTTGAGTAATCCAGTAATTTATGAAAGTCTCTTCCGGAATTGTCTACGCCTCCCCCCTCTCCCCCCCAGCTGAGGTGCTCAAAGCATTTTTGTAGCTGATGTTATTTTGAGGCCTGTAGTGAGT
Source organism: Crocuta crocuta (assembly GCF_008692635.1). Lineage (NCBI taxonomy): Eukaryota > Metazoa > Chordata > Mammalia > Carnivora > Hyaenidae > Crocuta > Crocuta crocuta. The sequence continues at coordinate 4,337,941 of NW_027529433.1, forward strand.
TTAATGGGGGTGGAGGTGGGGGTGGGGAGTGCTGCTGTTTCCGTATCAAAGCCTGCTAGGGACCAAGTTTCCTGCAGCTCAGGCCTGTGTTTACCCTTTGTCCGTGGCTGATACCTTTTTTAAACAGGCTTTTCCCAGGGCTTCCTTTGCCTTTAGGATCAAAGGAGTTCTAGAGTGTGTATTTGACATGAGGTAAAATTAATAACTCATTTAGAAATTAAATGAGCCCTGTGGCAGATTTGTTTGAGAGTCGGTGTTTGTTGGGAGGAAGACCTACCGGGTGAGGGCCAGTGCTCAGTGGCGATCTGCTCTGTGGGGCAGCTACGATTCGGCCTCCTGGAGTAAAATGTTAGTCGGAAAGGAGGATCCAAAGCCAAAAGTTGTTCAGAAAGCGTTTATGTTTGTCCTGGGAGAATGGCAACACATCGCACGCCGTTAACGGGCCTGGCCTGCTAATAGTCCGGTGCTGCCATTTGCACCAACCCTGCAGCATAATTTATTTCACTGAGGGACTTGTGGTTTTATGTGCCATGTATCCGTGTCATTGAGACCTTGTTTGGAGAGGAAAATAGCAATTAATGTTTGAAATAGGAAGTAGCTTTACAAATTTGTGGTGGGCGAGACCCAATAAAAATGACCATCAGGAGTTCCCTATAAAGGTGAACACGAGAGTTTATAAATGGTGGTTTCTGTCTGGTAAGTTGGCAGCTTTTGATCTGTAAGTATAAACCAGAGTATGAGCGCCACAAACAGAGCAGGGCGTGCAAGAGAGCTTTACTGCTGGGAGGAAGGTGACTCCATGGGACGTGTAGGCAGGTATCTGTGTTGTCTTAGGGGCAGATGGCTGAGGGTGAGGGTGTGTTTGGCCAGATTAGGCCATGTCTGCGTCACTGCTGGGAGATGACAGATGTACAGGACTCTCCCGTCCTGCACAGGTGCCACTGAAAGAGTGGCTGCTAGTCTGTGACTGGGTCTGCTTCCCCCTTGCACAGACGTTTCAGCTCGCTCTCTCAAGAAAGAAAAGAACAGAGCCAGTCACTGAGTACTGAATCCTTTGACGTTTTCTCTCTTGTCTCTCTTCAGGGTTCCTGAAAGACTGCGTCATTTAAATTAAAAATAACTTGAAAATCAATGAATGGTTTCCTAAGAATTAGGATTTTCAGACTTGGGAGACCTCTTTTTTTTTTTTTTTTAATAGTTTATTGTCAAATTAGTTTCCACATAACACTCAGTGCTCATCCCCACAAGTGTCCTCCTCCATGCCCATCCCCCCCTCCCCCCAGGGAGACCTCTTTTTAAAATTGAGATAATCCACAGCATGTGTGCATTTAACTCTGAGAAAGCCAATTATTGTATGTGCATGGTCCAAAATCATGGAGGGAGAGATAATGATGACTCTAATGTCTGGTTAACAGAGTGTGTGCCTTAGAGCGGGGCTGCGCAGCTATTGACAGTGGCAGGGTTGGCCCTATTGGCGTTTTGTGCAGAATAGTTCTTTGTTGTGAGGCTGGGCTGTTGAGGAAGCGTCCCTGGCCTCTACTGACTAGATGTCCTAACTCCCACCCTATACACTGCGAGTCGTGCGGGGGTGGGGGCAGGTAGGGCCAAACCGATTTGGCCGAGAACCACTGCCATGGACTGAGTATGCTAGGAGGTGCTTTCAGTCGGCTCTTTGCTCATGTGATCTTGGGTCAAGGTCCCCTCACACATCATCTTGCCTTGTTGAGTATGACTGAGTAAGAGAAAATAAAATAGGGTAAGGTGCGAGGGATGATTCAGAGATGATGAGTGGAAAGCATTAAGGATTTACTTACTCCTCAAGGGAAGGCAGCCCCAGTGAAATATTTTCAAGAAATTTCTAAAGGCCAAAGCTGTATAAAGAAGAGTGATTGCTCCAGTTATACAACTCTTTGCCTTGTCAGTTCAGAATTTCTTGGTAACAGTAGGGTTTATGGCCAACATCTAACTGGCCAATTTCCCTGCTGTTTTTCACCAGTTTTTTGAAAAGCAGTCACTCTTTCTTTTTTTTGGTCAGCCTCAGTCCCTGAAACAAGCAGTTCTGAATGTTTATGTTCAAGGTTTGGTGCAAATTACCTTTACTTCAGAGTCTTTGAATTATATTTTATATAGTATGGTGGGGAGGTTCTGGATTTTAAAATAAGTTCCACCTCCTTGAATCTGGGTGGGCTTCTTACCACTTGACCAGTAAGGTATGACAAAAAGTGTCATCATGTGACTTCCAACACTCGGTTGTGGAAGGCCAGGCAGTTCCTGCCTTGTTTGTGGGAACATTGCTTTTCAAGCCCTTAGCTTCCATTTAAGAAGCCTGCCCTGTGGCCATTGTGGCAGGTGAAGCCAGTGGACAGTCTCAGCTGAACCCAGCCTTCCATCCATTGCCCCTGAAATGTGAACAAAGCCACCTTAACCCTGCAGACTGGCCCATCCGCCCACCATGTGCCACCTCTGACCTGCCCCGTAGAACAGAAGCATCACCCAACTGCTCCTTGCCAAATTCCTGACCCAGGTAGTGTGAGGCACTATAAAAAACTGTTTTTTTAACCCATTCATTCATTCATTCATTCGTTCGTTCATTCACTTAATGTTTATTTTTGAGAGAGAGCACAAGCAGGGGAGGGGCAGACAAAGAGGGGGACAGAAGATCCAAATCGGGCTCCATGCTGACAATAGGGTGCACAATAACCCTTAAAAAGTTGCTGTTTTTTAACAGATCAAATCAGGGGAGCCTGGGTGGCTCAGTCAGTCGAGTATTTGACTTTGGCTCTGGTCATGATCTCGTGGTTCTTGAGTTTGAGCCCCGCATCGGACTGTCTGCTGTCAGCGCGGATCCTGAATTGGATCCTCTGGCCCCCTCTCTGTCTGCTTGTCCCCTGCTTGTGCTTTCAGAGCATGAGTGGGGGAGGGGCAGAGAGAGAGAGGGAGGCGCAGAATATGAAGCAGGCTCCAGGCTCTGGGCTGACAGCACAGAGGCCGACACGGAACTTGAACTCATGGACCGCGAGATCATGACCTGAGCTGAAGTTGAATGCTTAACCGACTGAGCCACCCACGCACCCCGCGCCCCGGAATGTCACTGTTAATGCTAATGTCAGTGAGAAGAGTCAGACTAATACGAGGCATCGTTGGCTGTAATCCTGCAAGGAGAGCTGTGTTTATCTTCTGCAAAGGCTGGGAGGGACCGCGAGGGTAAATGGGACTTCCTGAGGGTGAGTTGCTTCTGTCACCTTCATCCTATATCCCTTTTAGCAGCCTTTCCTTTTCTCTCTGGGACATGTCAGCACACAGACCAGGGATTAGGGGAGCTGAACATCTCCTGGCATGGTTTTCTGAGATCTGGATGTGACTGCTTGGGAATTCTTGGCAATATCCCTTTCTGGCTCTGTGGTTGTTGTGTAAAGTGTCCTCAGAAGCAATCCATTGTTAGGATAGTTACAAAGGAAGCCTGAGGAGAGAGGGTTGGCTCTTCCAAGGAAATGAGGACAGGGGCAGAATGAAGGAGGAGGGGTAGGAGTGGACAGTAGGTGGTGGTGGGGACACTGCGCCTCTTTTGTAGGTGCTGCCGGTTTTAGGAGCACGAGAATCAGAGGGCATTCCAGTCCCACGTCCTTGCCCCAGCTTTGCAATCGTAAACTTCTGTCCAGTCAGCTAGGGGAGCTGCCTTTGGCTGCTCTCTCCAGAGTGGCACCCCATCAAATGGTAGAGAAGGAAGAGCAGCCTGAGGAAGGAGTTTGGGTGTTGTATTTTGTGTGTACCCATCAGCTTGACCTTCTTGGCTGTTGGTATTTGTAAAGCCAAATGAGTGGTCCCCTCATCAGAATATAGGTTCTTTTCTTTTTTTAACTTTATTTTAAAAAATTTTTAAATCTTTATTTATCTCTGAGAGAGAGAAACAGAGTGCAAGCTGGGAAGGAACAGAAGGAGAGGGAGACACAGAATCTGAAGCAGGCTCCAGGCTCCAAGCTGTCAGCACAGAGCCTGACACGGGGCTTGAACTCACGAGCCATGAGATCATGACTTGAAGTCAGACACTTAACAGACTGAACCACACAGGTACTCCTTAATTTTACTTTTTATTTGAGAAAGAGAGAGCGAGAGCAAGAGCGAGCAGGGGTGAAGTGCAGAGCAGGAGAGATAATCCCAAGCAGGCTCCACATGTAGAGCCTGACACAGGACTGTATCTCATGACCGAGAGATCATGACCTGGGCTGAAATCAAGAGTCAGACTCTCAACTGACTCTAGCCACCCAGGTGCCCAGAATATAGGTTCTTATTAATTGTAGCAATTAATTGGTTTTGAATCCAAATTCAATCTTTTATTCTAGGACAATCTGAGTTCTTTTAGATTAGGCTGAACGCAGTTGAGGGCTTTTCACCAGGCCCCCATCAAGAGGTCAGATTTGTAGATTGAAGATTGTCTGGCAGGTCGTAAGTTAATTTGAAATCTTGAGCTTAGAGTTTACAAAAGAACAGATTAAGAATGCCTACCATATATGGATTTGTTTTTAGAAAGCAGTTTTCTATTAGCTGCTGAGTCTTGATGACTTTACAAAAGTTTGGATTGTTTGTAGTCTAATTACCAGTTGAACAATACAGGAAAAGGAAGGAAATTTGGTTTGTGTCTTCCCTTTATCTCTCATTTCTTTATCTGCCTTTGCTAACAGGCATTTCTTGTTCAAATTTTCTTTCTTTTTTTAAAAAATTTTTTAATTTATTTTTTTTTAGTTTTTTTTTTTTTTAATGTTTTATTTATTTCTGAGNGAGCTGTCAGCACAGAGCCTGATGTAGGGCTCGAATTTGTGAATTGAAGGATCATGACCTGAACCGAAGTCAAGATGTCCAACCGACTGAGCCACCCGGGTGCCCCTAAATTTTATTTTTTTAAATGTTTAAAAAATTTTTTTAATGTTTATTCATTTTTTGAGAGAGAGAGAGAGAGAGCACAATGGGGAGAGGGAAGAGAGAGAGGGAGACAGGGAAAACAAAGCAGGCTCCTGGCTCTGAGCTGTCAACACAGAGCTTGACACGGGGCTCCAACCCCCAAACTGAGATCATGACCCGAGCCGAAGTCAGGTGCTTAACTGACTGAGCCACCTAGGCACCCTCTTAAAAAGTTTTTTTAAATGTATATTTTATTTATTTTTGAGAGAGTGAGACAGCACAAGCAGGGAAGGGGTAGAAAGAGAGGGGGAGACACAGCATCTGAAGCAGGGTCCAGGCTCCAAGCTGTCAGCACAGAGCCTGATGCAGGACTTGAACTCAAGGACCACAAGATCATGAACTGAGCCGAAGTTGGACCCTCAACCGACTGAGTTACCCGGGCACCCTGCTTGTTGAAATTTTCTTGATATCCTTTTGATTTCCCTTTCTTTGTATTATTATGGTTCTCAGTCAGGGCCGGGTTGAGTCCTGTCCTCTCCCCCTTTCTCCTCCATATACCAGTGTTTGGATCTGGGAAGGGGATTAGTCTGCCCTAAAGCTTTAAGGGAATAGGGACCGGAAATCCTAAATGCTGCCTGGGAATCACTCCCTAAATGTTAATACTGCCCACATTATAGGTGGAAGGCAAAGGGTCTTCTGCAAATTAGGATGGAAAATGAGTCTTGAACTTTGATTTGTAAACTGTGAGTAAGTGGAGAGTGGTAAGAGCCCAGGCTTTGGAGTTAGACTACTGGGGCTTGAAACTAATTCTTACATTTCCCAGCTGGGTGATCTTTGGGAAGGTACTTAAAGTCTCTTTGCTTCTCTCCCTTCATCTTTGAATAGTAGTCAATAATACCTTAAAGGTTTTTGTGACAGTCCAAGGGATTAGAATAATGCTTGGCAAGTTTTAAGTATATTCGATGATTACATCTTTTGGTAAAAGATAAAATATCATTCTGCAAGGTTCCAAGACCTCTTCCTCTGCCTGAAACTTTTAGTCTTTTTTTTTCTTTTTCTAAACATGAGCTATATTGATTTTCCTAGTTTATATTTACAAATTCGTAAGTATTTTATATTTATACATTTTAAGCTCAAATATAACAAAATTTATATAATTTTATTGTCTAAATATAACACGATTTTAAGCTCAAATATAATAAGATAATTTTAGAATATTTCATAAAGACTTCTAATAAAATGAGTAGAGTCTTGCAATAGAAAACAATGAGTTTATATGCCAGACAGTGTGAGAAGCACTTATAATAACTTGATTTAGGACTGCTTTTCTGATTTTAGAGATGGACTTCGAAAGTAGGTTCTTTCTCTGTAAAATGAGGGGGGCTTTACTCAGACGCTCAGATGCTCAGAGTACGGGAAGGAGGGGCTTTCTTGCTGTCTCCCACTGTCGTGAGACTCAGTGGAGATGTGAACAGACTCTGTGGCCAAAGAAGATGGGTATAGTGGGACACCTGGGTGGCTCAGTCGGTTAAGCATCCGACTCTTGATTTTGGCTCAGGTCATGATCTCGCGGTTCGTGGGTTCAAGCCCCATGTGGGCTTGATAGTGCAAAGCCTCTGGGATTCTCTCTCTCTCTCTCTCTCCCTCTCTCTCTCTTCCCCCCGTCTCCCTCTCCCTTCCTCTGCCCCTCTCCCCTGCTCTTTCTCCCTCTCTCTCTCTCAAATAAAGTTTAAGAAAAAAAAAGATGGATAGAGTTGCTCTAGTAGCATTTTTCTTTTGGATCCTGCTTCCTAAGGGGCCAGCTAGAAATGGTCGTAATTCTATCGCAAGTGCCCAGGCAAACCAGGCCAGTCTGCCCAGGGCCACTGAGGGTGACCAGATCAGATTCAGGGCCAGGACAGTTTAGGAATATTTTACCCACAAAGGTTTTCAAAACTTAGAGCTAAGCCTGGTTATCCACTAATGTTACAAATGCAGCATGGAACCCAAATCAACATCAGTGAGCAAGCGTTATTTCTAAGGTCTGTTCTTCAACTATGGTGGGCTACCATTTGATATCCGGTGACCAAGTAAATAAAGTGTTGTTAAGTGGCATTTGCTTAGGGTGTCCTAGGCCCCAGGGAGGATACAAACCAGGGTTTGTCTCACAAAGACAGCTGTTTGCTTCCTGTAGATAGGTTCCCAGTGAGCCATTAACTGGGATGTTAATGTCTCCACCGTGTACCTGGTGAAACCGAGTCACAGGTTCCAGAAACTTTCCCAAGAGCATACAACCAAGAAGTAGTAGAACTGAGTTTCTGACCCCAGCTCTGCTTGATCCAAACCCAGTTTCAAATCACCACCCTGGCCTTTCTGTTACTATGAAGTAGATGTGGATAGTCCATTTTGAATGGATTAAAAAACTTGAAACAGAAAGTAACGAGAGGGAAAGGATGGAAATCACTGAAGATAGGAGGAGGGTGACTTCATGCCAATAGAAGAGAGTAATAATTAGCATTCGTTGTATTCCAGGCACATTCCATTGTATTCCAGGTACATTCATTACCATATTAATCTTCACAACCTCCCTGTGGAGTATTGGATCCATTTTACAGATGAGACATAGAGGTTCAGTGAATATAAGTTTCTTGTATAAATAATACAACTAGTTGGTAGCAGAGGAGGGTTGCGAATCCTGTTTTCACCATGCCATGCTGTGAAGAGCCTGGGAAAGTTTCCTTGCTTACTGACTTCGAGTTGCCTCTAGGGTACATGGAATAATCCTGAATTTAAGGACCAGGAGAACTAAGTGGATGTTTTAAGTCTCTAATTATCTTACAGAACCAGCTGCATTCATTTCTCATCAGGGAAGCTTGCTGAGGGCTAAAGAGACAAGGAGCACACAACGGAGGTAGAGGGCTGGCAAAGAGGCCTGGCCTCCAAGTAGTACATTCCATGGTCTTGGCCTCATTCCTATGGCCTCTGCTCCTCAGAAGCTGGGAAAGGGCTTAGGGCATTTGGCATTTTTTGTACCAGTAAGTACATCTGCACACAACTGCTTGCATCACAGAGCCACCCTGTCCTTTGGTGTTTTATTTGCCAGGAGGCCCTCAGGATCGCCAGGTGTGCCCGTGGCCCAGCTTGCTGCGGAGGAGAGGCTGGGATGAGTCTGTATGTCCTTGAGCAGTAACGGACTATCCCACACGCACCGTGAAGGATGCTGCTTTTGCTCAGCCTTAATTCATTAGGAAGTCACCATCTCCCCAGCTCATTTGGTGCCAGACTTCAGGGCATTGTAAATGTAGGACCACACGCTGCTGTGAAGTGGAGACTACTGCTTCAGGACTGCCCCTGTCATCAGGCCTTTGGGCTATTACAGGAGCGGGTTTCGTAAAAGTAATTCCGGTACTGGGGTAACAAATGGCAGCCTTTGTGTGCAGGAAATGTTCCATGGGTAGGCAGTTGACTGCTTATTAGTTTACTCTTCGGGCCAAATTATTTTTGTTGCTGTTAAAAATTAATTTTAATAATTACTTTTGGATCAAGCTGTCGAATAACCGAGCCAAGTTTTCACGCCCAATGAACTTTTATAGCAAACTCTCCTCTCCTTACGGGGTTATTATGACGATGATATTTGTAAAGCATTTTAACGGCCTAACGGAAGGCTCTAGATAAATTGTAGTCATATTTTCATGAGTTTTGGAGGAGTGATTATACAGTGGCATTCTAGTTCTAAAAGATGCAAATCATACTCTGCTGCTTACCATTTGCTTTAGTGGCTATTTTCCTGTCTTTACTTTTTAAAGGGAAAGCTTTGCAAAAGACTAGGGTGATTTCTCTATTTCCGTATCATTATTGAACTAGTTAAACAAAATCTCCTTAGTCTGAGAAGAAACATTTTACTGGTATCAGAGTTTGAATAGTAAGCAGATAGTAGGAAGTGCTCTATTGTCAATGAACAGCTAACTTTGCATTAATTGGTAACAAAACATCTCGTGAAAGCACAGCCCTTTGCTGTAAAACAATACAGTTGACCTTTGAACCACCTGGTTTTGAATGGCTTGATCCACTTAATATGTGGGTTTTTTTCAGTCAACCCTATATAGTATTATAAATATATTCTCTTTTCCTTATGATTTTTTAAATAACATCTTCTTGTCTCTAGTTTACTTTATTGTAAGAGTGCAGTATATAATACATATAACACACGAAATACGTGTTGACTGTTTATGTCATCAGGGAGGCTTCTGGTCAAGGTTAGGCTATTAGTAGTCAAGTTTTGGGGATTCACAAGTTATACGTGGATTTTTAACCCTGCAGGGGTCGGCACCTCTAACCCCCGGGTTGTTCAAGGATCAGCTGTAAGTTTTTTCTGTTTTACTGTTCTCTTCTGTCCTGCCTTTTGGAGGAGAAACACCCCCAAATTATATTGTTTTGTTTTTTGGGGGAGAAATACGTTCCCTAGAAGGGACCACCTTACGCTGTACTGTTGGTGTTTAAAGAGTGTGCTAGTCTGCGTTCTAGGAGCTTTCTGTACCACCTGCAGGGAGAAAAGATTGTGAAAAGGCTCTGCTTTGTGGCCTCAGTACATTCTGAGTTTTAACAGTAAATAGATTTTTAGTAAAATTTGAAAAGTTTGACGTCCTACATGATTTGTCACACACACACAGAACAGCTGTCAGGATTGTTAAGAATGCAAATTAGGGGCACTTGGTGGCTCAGCGGGTTAAGTGTCTGACTCTTGATTTTTGGCTCAGGCCTCAGTCTCACGGTTGGTGGCAGTGAGGTTGGTGGGATCGAGCCCCCTGTTGGGCTCAGGCTGACAGCACAGAGCCTGCTTGGGATTCTCTCCCTCTCTCTCTCTGCCCCACTTTGTAGTCTCTCTCTCTCTCCCCTCTATCTCAACATAAATAAACTTAAAAATGTAAATTAGGCTACAGATTTGATTCCATTTGCATCTCACTTAAAATCTTCCATTCTTCTCTTGTTGCACTAGGATAAAATCCAGATTCCTTGTCAAGATGCCTTCCTGCCAGCTTTGCCAGCCCCTGCTCTAGCTGTCCCTGTGCTCCTTCAGCTCCCTGACACCTGTCTCTCTGGCCCTCAGCCACGGAGCTCCCGCCCCACCCAGGGCCCTCAGTGTGTGCATTGCCTCTGCCTGAAGGGCTCTTGCCCCAAGCCTCCGGCATGGCTTCCTGGAGCTTAAGGCCCAGCTCCTCACCACCTCAGGCTCTGATGTGTCACTTATTGAGAAGGAAGCCCAGAAGCCCCATGGGCCAGAGTCACATGGCGAGTGTTACCCTATCCGGGTGTAGAGACCGACAAGGGACAGAATTCTAGGCCCTGGCTGAGTTTCTCAGCCCACAGTGATCTTGCCCTCCGTGTACTGTCCTCCCCACCTCCAGCTCATACCGCACTTCTGGATCCACTTTCTGCCTCTTCTAGACCTATTAACTGGTAGTTTAGACTGTTGGCTCCTTGGGGGGAATCTTGCCACTGTTTTGGGGCGTGCTTACTGATCTTACCAGGCCGTCTTTCCCAGTGGCTTATTGGCTGCATCTGTGGGAAAGTGGAGCAGGCCCCAGGCATCCGCTCTTCTCTTTTCTCCCACTCTCTTTGGTGGAGTTGGATTTAGCAATTCCCTGCTCAGGGCCACGGGCTGAGTACAGAGGGCCCAGCTGGTATTTCCTGAACCAGGACCTACTGTCCTACCCTGCCTCCTGCAAAGTCCCAGAGCAGGAAAGTGAGCCTGTGCTGATGAGCAGGTGGTCCAATGGCCTCAGCGGCCTCCCCAAGGGATCACTCGGCCAGCTCTGATAGGGCAGTCTGAGTACTTGACTCTACTTATGCTGGGAACTACTAGCCAAGGCAGGTCCTTCACCAGTGTGAGGATCAGGCTGTTTCCTTTCTGGAGCTTCTGAGGTATGGACAGTGAATTTTCATCCTATAAATAAAGCATGACTGTTGTCCTCTCTAGAAGAATATTCTTTTTTAAAAAAGAGATGTACTTTTATATGCCCTCATAGAAAGAAAGAAGCTAAATTAGCAGTTGTGGGGTTTTTTCCTGTTGTTTAAAGAAATGCTTATTGTCGAAAGTTTAAACAACATGTCAGAGTACAAGTAAAGGGCAAATCATGCCAAGTACCTACCTTCTCAAATACCTGCCCTTATTTTTTATGATCATTATGCACATATGCACTCACAACCTTAAATATATGAAATTGTGTTATGAGGTGTCGTGTTTTTTCTTCACAATCCGTTGTGGTAGTCTTTCCAGGTCAATAAATTTAGACCTCTCCTTTTTAATATCAAAAATATGTTCTATTATATGAATGTGCTGTGATTTATTTGACCGATCTCTTAAAGATGGAATATTTTCCTGTTTTGAATAATGCTTCATTAAACACCCTTGTACTAGTCTAATTCTCTCACTAGACTACAAGTCACAATGTAATAACTATTTTGGATTTTCACGCAGGCTGACAAACGACAGAAATGTTGAACCATTTTTTATCGTCCTAAATGAATGAAAACCTGTTGCTGACTTCTTTAATGCTGTTCTTTTAATGTATTTTAAATGATTAATTTTCTTAAATTCTTTTGCTACTTTTTTTTCTTGGCAGATGGACTTTGGATAACTAACTGAAGGGAGGTTTAATGATTAATTTTGTAGCTTCACTGGATAAAAACCAAAAATGTATATCCAGTTTCTGTTTCCTGCCTACATCATTCTTGTAAGCCGTTGAACGGGAGGAAGAAATTTTCCTTAGGTTAGAAGCTTCTTTTAGCTGGACTAAGAATTAAATTTACAGGAGACAGATTAACAGGAGAAAATAATCCAAGTTTTACTATGTGTGCGCAGAAGCCCGGTAATGAAATTGAGACCCAAGCAAGTGACCAAGGCGGGCACTTCTTACACATTTTAGACAAAGAGACAGTAAATTGGTGGGGAATTGACAGGATTAAAAAAAACCAAACAGGTGTTTGGGAGCTTTAATTAGTAAAGTGTTCCACGTGGAATTTGGGCTGAGCTACTAGATGAGTAAAAAAGTAACAAAGTTTGATTCTCTAGCTTTCTGGGCTTTCAAGTTCCTATCTCTGGTGATAAGAGTGTCTTTTTACTTCTTAGTGTGGGGAGGACACCTTTCATATGGGAGATTTATTTCCTGCTTTCAGGGGGACAGAAGGGGGTCTGAGTGTCATTGTACTGGCTGTTTCCCAAGTAGTCTCCATTCAAAATAGTCGGTATGCCCTCCTGGTACATTTGGAGCCGCCTGTCCTAGGCTCTTAACACAGTTACATCTTTCGACTTTCACTGCAATTAATCATCACATTGAAGGTTATGCATTTAAAACCATTGCCCCCTTCCAGTCTTTATTGTGAGCAATCTGTCATGCTCTGAACTTTGATATTCCTCCAAAAGCTTTGCTAAAGAGAGCTTTTGACAATAAAAGTAGCAAATACCGCTTTGTAATTTGATAGGGAATAAAAAAATAACTCTTAAGTTCTTATTTGAAGTATAATCTTTAGGTGAGTATTCTAGCATTTCTACTGTGGAAGCACTACTTTTGTGACCATCTCTGGTTTCTTCTAGAATGTTTTCTCCATTTGTTTCAGTCTGTGGAAGTTTCCCCAGATCCATGTGATTAACTACCTGCTGTTCTGCCTCTTTCAACTTTATCTCCTTGATCTCATCTGTCCATCCATTCTCTGGTGTCACCTGAAACTTTGACCAGTTCATTGGTTAATTGCTTATCTTTCTTTCACACTTTCTTGAGTTCATCTAATGATAAGGCTATCGTATATCATCTTAAAAAGCTTTTGTAGTGTGTGTTCATTTACAGTCCAGAGTGGCTCAGTGTTTAACATTCATTATGTGCTCCCTTTGTCTGGGTGTTACATAGACCTACGAAAGGTAGATTTGTCTGTTGAGACTGGAGGAATAACAAGATGTAGGCACATTTAGCTGAGGAGAAAAAGCACCAACTTAGTTTTCTTTGTAAAGTTGTTTGGGATTTGAAAGGATGATTTTAAGGTAATTTGGGAGAGTTTTTCAATGTCTTGTCTCCTCATCAGGTAAAGCCTTCTAGAGGGGACAGACTCTTCATGTTCAGTTTTGATTTAAAAGACTAGGATCATTCACTGGATATAAGGAATGGTTAGAGAAGAGGCTAACTTAGAATAAAATGGGAATGAGAGGTGGGAACCAAGAAGAGGAAAGAAAGTAGGATACACACGAAAAAAGACATTGTAAAGGAGGTTGTCAGAGTAAATATGCCAAATTTTATTTGTAATTAGATTATGATTTATTTTTATTTTTTTAAGTTTGTTTATTTATTTTGAGAGAGAGATAAAGAGAGAGCAGAGGAAGGGCAGAGAGAGAGGAGAGAGAATCCCAAGCAGGCTCTGGAATGCTAGCATGGAACCCAATGCGGGGCTGAAGCTCACAAACCCTGAGATCATGAACCGAGCCAAAATCAAGAGTTGGATACTTAACCCAATGAGCCACTCAGGTGCCCCAATCATGACTTATTTTTAAACATCCTTTGTTCATGTCAGAATAGCCAAATAGAAACCTATGTGAGAAGATATACCACAACTTTGGGTGTGGACTGGTACAAAAGACAAGACTGTGATTGACTCAGTGGAACTGCCATTTTGCCACGCCCCATACTCAGGCTGCAGGCTGGATCAGTGCCAAGGACTTCTGGGAGGGACATAGACTGAAGTGCTTGCTCATCCATCCAACTGAATGCTGGGGTTCCAGGCTGGAGTTGGTACTGTGTGACAGTTCATGTTGTTTTCTGGCAAACAGTGGGATTCCCCGGTGTCTCATCATGCTGGTGCTGAGTTGTATGGAAATGACTCTTTGAGGACACTAAGGTACCATTTAATGAACTGTTCCTTTAGTGTCATTTAATAACTCACCATCTTAGTGTGTATTAAGTGGTAGTTAATTACTGACTCTTTGAGCCACTGGGGAACCATTTCGTAATTACTACTTCATTGCCATTTAATACATTTCTGTCTTGTACATTAAATAGCTCAGAGCAGTAATTCACAGCCTGGTCCCTGGTGGCCTCTTCCAGAAAGGCTCATCTGAAACCAGATGGTTGCTTAGGCACAGGGAGAGTAAAGGTGCCATAAAAATTTTTTAAATCATTGGTCGCCAGACTTTTTGATTTCATGGGCTACATTTTGCTTTTGTTTTTTTAATGTTTAGGGTCATACATAAGGTTGTTAAATTTTTTATTTGGTGGAGTTTTGTTCCTCCTACGAAGCCTGACTCAGGAGCATGTTGCCTAGGGTAGGGCATAGTAGGCATTCGGTAAATACTGGTGGAGTTAAATTAAGTTATGCATTTTAGATCTGAATTTTTGTTGGTGACGCCTGCTTAATTTTGTTATTACTTTATCAGAGCTCATTTTGGAGATGTTAATTTTTTAAATGTGTTATCGAATGTGGCTGACAAAAGAGATTTCATTGTTTATGGGGGTTTTGAGGGTTAACTAGTAAATGTGAAAACTTTGGAAAGACCTCAAACCAGATTGTGAATGTAAGGTAAGTAATATTGTCTGCTGACTGTACTATGCAGAAATGATTAATTTTTGCATTATATTAAATTCTGGTGAATTCTAAGATGTGGAACTGATTAATACAAATACAGCGAATATACAGATTGTTGTATCTTGATTCCTGAGGTAAATTTGTGACAGATCAAAGGAGAAAATGGGTCAGTAAGGATGATTTAGTTAAAATTGATATCTTAAAGTAGAAATATAAAGGCACTGCCTTTTCTGTGATTTTTGCTTATTGCAGGAGCCAGGTGTGTTGTAAGGTGATATGTCTGAATTCTATCCATATCAGTAATGTCAGGGTCATGGAGGCAGTAATGATGACATAAAAGATCCTAAAAATCCTGGCCAGTATTTTGAAGAATGATAGAAGGAAGGATTGATAGCCTGCGGTGTGGAGAAGTGGCCCATGAAACAAGTTCCTGGAATGGCTGATGGCCCTGTGGTGCCATCTATTTCCTGGAAAAACCCATGTCCTCTTGTTCAGAGTCTGGGCAATGCATCAGTACTTTTCTCCTCCGATTGCCTGCCAGATTTGGAAGTTGCATTGATTGCCTGGTTGTCTTGTAGAATGTCTGATTTTGTCAGCTAATCAGCAGTTAATTGAAACACTTTTCATTAAACTCCTCTTCCTAATAATGTTTAAACCATAATTTAAACCCTAGCCAAGGCATGGCTTCTGTCACCTGGCTTCATAGCCCATTAACACATACAAAGTTTACAGTAGGGCTGGATAACCTCTTCTTACCGGAAGTAATGGAAACCTCTGGTCCCGTTTTCTGATAAAACACATTTTAAAAGATGAATTTTCAGACACCATTGTTTTGTTCATGTTGATTCAGCACATTACTCAAGTACAAAACTGTCGTAAACACATTGCTCAGACAAAGTTAAATACATTCTATCAGAAAATTCACCACATCTGTAACCCTAGGCTTAGTGTTATGGTTTAAAGAGAAGGGATTTAGAGAGTTCATAAATGCAAAGACTAGAGTAAACAAAAAGGATTAAAGGAACTGTTTCCTGAGCAGCACTAATATAGAACCTCATACCTCCTTTCTCCCCAGGGATCCTCTTGACTTAATTTCAAAGCCAGTTTTCAAGAAGCTTTAGGGCAGACACGTATTTTAATAACAAAAATTAAGAAATTAGGTGTTTCTGGACAGCTCGTTTGGTAGAGCATTCAACTCTTGATCTTGGGGTCATGGGTTCAAACCCCACCTCTACACCCACCTCGGGTGTAGAAATTACTAAAAATAAAAATCTTAAAAAATTAATTTCTCTGACCAGAGTCATGCATGTGATGTCGGCAGGAATACAGGTTTCTTTGATCACACAACAACCTATTATTGGTCTCTGTGTTGACTTCGTATAGTTTGTGTTTCTTCAGCAGCCTTGAACCACCAGAACAAACTATAGCTGATTGAATACTCATTTATATCATTCTCTGATTTAGTTGTGAAATTGTATCTCTGTGGCACTGTTTTATGGTTTCAGTGGTGGCTACATATTACTGCCCTTTAAATATTTAGCGTTATTGTAATTTTACATTCCTTATAGCTGCATTAACTACATTGTCATTTTGAATAGCCCATTTAATATTTAATCATTTTATGTGTCGTGGTGTGCTCCACTAGCCCCATATTAGGGCATTTGAACTCTTTTCACTTTGAGACTGGCATGAATAATCCCGCTGTAAGCATCTTTAAGCAGATTGCCCCCGCCCCCTGCCTCGGGGTCCTTCTTAGTGATACATTTCCCTAGACAGAGATCCTTGGTAAAGAGTATGGCTTCTTTTGTTGCTCATGTTCTGTGTTCCTGCTTCCTCTTTGATTCAAGTGTCCTCTGAAGAAATGCTGTGAGAAAGGAGAGGGACACCTGGGTGGCTCAGTCGGTTAAGTGTCCGATTCTTGATTTTGGCTCAGGTCATGATCCCAGGGATGTGGGATTGAGCCTGATTTTGATTTCAGCTCAAGCCCTGATTCCAGGGTCATGGGATCCAGCCCTGCATCAGGCTCTGCGTTGGGTGTGCGGCCTGCTTAAGACTCTCTTTCCCTCTGCCCCACTCACTCGCGCGTGCTCTCTCTCTCTCCCTCTCTCAGTAAAATAAATAAATAAAACATTTAAGAAGAGGGGGGAAATGGCTGCAAGGAAAAGGAATTGTCTCTGAGGTTTGAAAACTTTTCACTGGCCAGAGACCAACAAGTGAGACTTTGCGTGTCGTGTTGTCAGCCAATCACTAACTTAGTGTAGTGGTGAAGAGCACAGCCTGTGCAGTTAGCCAGGCGAGGGTTCAAATCTGTTGCTTTCCCAAGCCTCAGGTTCCAGCTTTATAATGTGCACATACTAACACCCGCCTTGTGGGGCTGGTGGTGAACGACATGCTTTACTGTGCTGTGAAGCCGTTACATGGCATGGGCCTGGCTGATACTCGGTACTCAGTGTGTGTGAGCCGCTGTGATTTTCCTGTCTTTGGTGGGGGG
>NW_027529433.1:4355003-4394853 GCF_008692635.1 Crocuta crocuta
GGGGGGGGGGGGCTGTGGCAGCAGGCCTCTGAATTGGGTTTATGTGGTGTTGGCAAGTTGTTTCCCAAAGTCCTTGGGCTCTAGGATGCTTCCTGGGTGGGTCGACTGAACTCTGGGTCAGCCTTCTTCTACTTGGGGTCAGTTCCTGCAGTGCACTCATTTTTATAAGAATATCAACCATCTCTGTAACAAACATAGCAGTTTTTTCTGGCATGGCATTTTTTGTTTGGATGATTAAAGCAGAATTTGAGAAAGATGCGTTCCTCTCAGTCCTATCGTACCTTGAATAAAAAACCTTTAGAGAAGCTGGTGGATGAAAATTTTAGGCTATTTGGGTATTGTAAGAAAATGTTGCTCCTTCTACTTTCCTGTGACGTTAACAGAAGTCTTTCTACCTTCCAACCATCTAATTTTAAGAAATCAAAGAAGCATCAACATCATGAGGGCCTTAATTTTTTTTTTCTTATTTCCCTTCTTCACTGCCATCATCGTCCCCGATAACCATGTGCGTATTTTGGGATCAAGGATTTGTCATTCTTTCTCTTCCTTTTCTGGAAATGTCATTGGAACCTCTTTTAAATACAGTACCATGTTTCATCAGTGTGTTTTAGGGAAGATTCTAAATATGTGTGGGTATAGGTCTGTGTGTGTGTTTTCAACATTAATATATATTTTAAAAACAGTTTTTAAGTTTTTGGTTCTAAGGAGTTAAACTTACCCCCTCCCTGACTTTTTCATATTATGGTCCATCCACATTTACAATTTTTCAGCAGTATTTAGCCAGGGAAGAGATGGGCTACATCTGCCGGATGAAATGAGGCTCAGAGGAAAATGACTTTTGGGGAGGAAACTGACAGGTCAGAGAAGTAGCACCCCACACTCCTCTCTAAGCCTCCAGCTTCTCTTCTTTCCCCAGCTGGTTAGCAAGTGGCCTGGTGAGAATGCAGCCAACACAGGCCCCTGGGGAGTGCTTCTGAGGGTCGGAAGGTTTTGTTTTGTTTTGTTTTGTTTTGTTTCCTTCTAGTTCTGTTGAATTGATTGGTGGTATAGGTTTGCTACATAGAGATGGTTGATATTCTTGTTAAGTTTCGTCTTTTTCTGTTTGTTCTTAAAGAACCAACATCTCCCTGCTGGGGAATCTGCCTAACTCACAGGGACCCTTCAGTCTGAGTGTTAATTCATGTACAAACCTAAGAATAATTTGCATGGCTAGTGGGCACTTACTCTGGGCAGACGAATTCAGGGAACAACCCATGACTCTACACTCCTGGGACCTTCTGCTCTGAGATCTCAGTTCTCAATCTCAGTGGCTTTGTGGACATGGTGAAATCATCTCAGCTTCATAAATCTCAAGGCAAACCACATCGGTCCTTCCAGAAAAGGCATTTGTTCTGTTACCTTACCCTCACAAAGAAGTCAAGGGTCTAAATATTTATCATCCGTGATGACACCTCCTTTCGCCTTTCATCCCCAGACCAAATGGTTGGAATTGTTCTGCTTCATTGTGTCTTCACAGTTTTTCCTCTGAGACTTCTCTGCCTGTTGCTACTTGATCCTTCCGACGTGAGTGCCCTCCTGGCCCGCTGGGTCACTCTTAGGTGGAGGTCGGGCAAATGGCAAATCTGCTCATCAAGTGTTGGGCAAATTTAAATGTGATTTCCTTTTACTTTTTAGCATTTTTTGGGTTTCGGTCAACTTTTTTTTCTTTAAATGGCTAACTTGAGTTCAGACACAGGCCAACATGGAGTGTTATCCTGGTGGTCTGCTCTTGGTGTTCTGCTGTGGGAAGTATTCTCTCAGCCAGAACATCTCCTTGAGTTACCAAGTTCATAGTATTTTGTTGGCAACATCTCTCTGAGGGGTAGGTATATTGTCTGCTTGCATGCACTAATCATTTATTTGTCTGAAGGCTTTATGATTTGATTTTTGAAACTCAGAAAGTAGAGAAGTTATCTTTTGACTCTGGTCATAATTTTAACTTCTCTTCTCACCAGCCCCAGCCTAAAACTGAAGAGCTTACTGATTAACTCTTAATGTGAAACTTTGGTATGGCCATATGCTGAAAGAACAGCCTAAAATAACAGGGCTTTGTTAGAATTGGTACCTAGTCTGCTCACTTGATAAGAATATCTCTGTATGTTTTTGACATGGAAGGCTCATCTCAAAGTGAAAAATCTCACCTTAAAATTTTCAAAACTACTTAGGAATTTAGTTAGTATAATGCTATCAATGTTAGTCTTTCAGTATAGTTTTCACACAAGAAAAAGTTCGCATTATTCGATCTGTGTTTCCCTAGGAAGCGTCTCTTTTTGAAGAGTGTGCTGCTTTCTCCTTATTCATCTGAGTGAAAGATTGTTAAAAGTCACAATTAAGATTTGTTTAGTTATATAAAATTTTCTTTTGGGGCGCCTGGGTGGCTCAGTTGGTTAAGCATCTGACTTTAGCTCAGGTCATGATCTCACGGTTCGTGGATTTGAGCCCCTCATCCAGCTATTTGCTGACAGCTAAGAGCCTGGAGCCTACTTTGGGTTCTGTGTCTTCCTCTCTCTCTGCTCTTCCCCCACTCATGTTCTGTTTCTCTCTCTCTCTTTCTTACTCTCAAAAATAAATGGATATTAAAAAATTTTTAATTTTCTTTTGGTTACAGATTTCACTCTGATCAGGCACTTCAGAAATTCCATGTTTTCAGGCATTTTTTTTAACATTTATGAAAAAAATTTTTTTTTAGAGAGAGAGGTGGGGGAAGCGGGGGGGGGAGGGGAGAGAGAGAGAGGGAGAAAGAGAAAGAGAAAATCCCAAACTCAAGGTGGGGCTCAATTCCATGACCCTGGGATCATGACCTAAGCCAAAATGAAGAGTCAGACGCTTAACTGAGCCACCCAGGAGCCCCTTAGGATTTTATTTCTAAGTAATCTCTGCACCCGACATGGGGTTCAAAGCTACAACCCCAAGGTCAAGAGTCACATACTCTACTGACTGAGCCAGCCAGGTGCCCCTTCAGGCATTTCCTAAAGAGAACTCCAGAAACTGCTAGTAATTTGGGGATAATTTGAAAAATCTCAATTTGAGAGTTAAGAAGTGCTCACTATTGTGCCATTATCTATGCCAAGTCCCCAGTGGACAGGATCCCAATGCTAGGCAGTAGGCCTTGACGTTTGTTAGTCATTGAATCTTTGAACTGGCAGGTAGAGCCTGTGTGTAGACATATGGTCTCTCCTTTTTTTTTTTTTTAATGTTTTATTTATTTCTGAGAGAGAGAGAGACAGTGTGAGCAGGAGAAGGTCAGAGAGAGAGAGGGAAATACAGAATCCAAAGCAAGCTCCAGGCTCTGAGCTAGCTGTCAGCACAGAGCCCAATGCGGGGCTCGAACCCACAAACCGTGAGATCATGACCTGAGCCAAAGTTGGAGGCTTAACCGACTGAGCCACCCAGGTACCCACATATGGTCTCTTCTTAATGAAGAAGTTCTACCTACTGGGAAGACAATTTAGCCTTGGCTTTTCATTCTTGGGAAGTTTTTATCTTTAGATGTCATGGAAGTCTCAAAACCCGGTTTGCATTAATTGAAGAAATAAATCCATATCCGTAGCACTTGGGAAGACAAAGGAATAGTTAGTATAACAAAATAAATAGTACTGCTGTGCCAAGAAAGGACTGGAGAGCAGTATGATACCAATAGTTACAGTGAGCTCAGTGTTTCCTGTGACTTGTTGCTTGAAAAAGTAGGCATAGCTGTGCTTAGATTATCCAACGGGTCTGCATGTTCCCACTTTGTGAAATTCATGGAACTGTCTCATTTTGGAAGACTTTGTAATAATGCTTACTCTGAAAACA
Source organism: Crocuta crocuta (assembly GCF_008692635.1). Classification (NCBI taxonomy): domain Eukaryota; kingdom Metazoa; phylum Chordata; class Mammalia; order Carnivora; family Hyaenidae; genus Crocuta; species Crocuta crocuta. The sequence goes on from NW_027529433.1 coordinate 4,358,838, forward strand.
ACACAATTTATTGTTGTTTTACTTTGAAATGTAATTGAAATATGACATGGAAGAAAATAATTCGTGAAGTTACTGTCTAGTCAGTGGATAGACATTCATGATTATCCATTGTTCTCATTTGAGAATAGTTGGAAAAGCACTATTCTGGAACTCCTCCAGAGTGCTTTCTCTGTCAGAATGCGGGGATTTGATCAAGTGAATTAAGTTGTGTGGTGAAAAAAATTGCACTGTAAAGTTGCCTTCACCCAGAAGTTTCCAGATTTTCTCTCTTTGTGGTGCTCTAAGTGTCTTGAGTTTCTTTTTTTCAAAAGAAATAGCTATCAGTTTTGTTTAGTAAGCAGTTAAGTGGAACCAAATTAGTGTTTATGTCCTAACAACTGAGTTGCCATTCAAAAACTTAAAAGTTGTGAAAAACATATACTTTCCTCTTAAAACTTTAAAATTTGTTTCATTCTTAAATAACCACTATTATTTACAATAATGTAAATAATAATGTAAATAAATAATTAATTTACCAATAATGTAAATACTTGTTGGACACTGCACAGCTTCTTAGACCTTGGAATTACATTAGCCATCCCACACTCATGTCCTGCTCCATATTGATTTTCAAATGACATTTGGGCTTGTGTTACAGGAATTGCAAACACACACAACCACCACCAACAAAAAACCCTTTTCACAAATATATGAGTGATGTCATCAAAATGAATGTAAAACAACCTGTGAATTAACTTGAACAACAAGAAAACTTCACTATGTTTTCTTTGAGAAATTGGAATACCCTCCACCTTCCTGTGAGTTCCATGTGTTTCTCCAGAGCACCTTGACCCTGGGTGGGGAACCTGCGTCTTAATCTGTATTTGATCTCTGTAACCAAGTCAGAGTTGCCTTAAGGGGCCTGTGTATTAACTGCATTATCTAAATATTGGCTTTTGTTGTTAGTCTGTGGTTGTCAAATTTTGGTGAGCAACAAAAACATTTCTAGGCTCTGCATCCTAGAAATTCTGATTTATTATGTTTGGGATGAGTCAGTGGAACCCAGACATCGCAGTTTTTAACAAGCTTGCCTGGTGATACTAATGCATATGCAGTTTGAGAGCCACTGAAGACCATCACTGGTCCCTCGCGTTTGGGGACTTGTTGCTCTTCCCTTTAATCTTCCTATTCCTGCAGTGCACATAATGTACATTTGACAGATGTTCATCGAATGCCGTGAACTTACATACTTTCGCTCACTTCACTTCTCTCTCCTTCCCAACTTGTCTTTTGTTCTCTTTCTTAAAAGGAAAAAGGAAGGAAGGATTGGGGATCTTAGAGTTTTGTGCCTTTCCAAGCCTCCTGTCCACGGTCTTCCTTAATCTACTCTGCCAATTCCTCACTGTCACACACAAATCCCCCATGCTGTTGAATCAGTCTGCTCATGTACCCTGAGATGCTCTTGGTACATTTGTCTCCACCTTTCCTTGCTGTGTCTGGTATTAAGAGATCTAAGTTTCCAAAGTGGGAACTACTGGGATTGAGAGAAAAGATTTTTTTTAAGTGTTTACTTATTTTTGAGAGAGACAGAGCCAGATTGTGAGCTGGGGTGGGCCAGAGAGAGGGGGAGACACAGAATCTGAAGCAGTTTCCCGGCTCTGAGCCGCCAGCACAGATCCTGATGCAGGACTCGAACTCATTAACCATGAGATCAGGACCTGAGCTGAAGTCAGACGCTTAACTGACTGAGCCACCCAGGCGCCCTGGGAGAAAAGTTTTTAAGTGTATATGTGTTAGGCTAGAAGATACTCTGATTGTTATTTAGAACAGTGCTTCCATGTTAGAATTGAGGAAGCACATGGAAGACATGTGCTGTACCTGAGGTTATGCAGGAAGTGAAAAGCCAGGCTTAGAAAGTTTATTGCCTGGCTCCTTGCCCAGGGCCCTTCTACTACACCACAGCCGGCCCGACCTCTGGAGAGCAGTACTGGATCATCATACTTATTCTCTGGGGGGTGGTCCTAAATCATCATACTTGATTTCTGGGGGATAGTACTGAATCAACTATATTTGATCTCTGGGGTGTGGTACGGGATCATCTGTGACTTTTTCACGTCTCACAGGTGATTCTGATATAGATAGAACAAGGATGGAGAACTGGACGTGGTAATTTGCTCATGAAAGTAACATATTTGGTGTGTTAAATATTTGCAATTTATTTAATCAAAACTTACAAATTGAATTTCTTTTTAAATATTTGTTAAAAATTCAAATTTTATATGAATTTATAGACTTTGGAACGTGGGCAGCTTAGAGTCACTTCACTTTTGTGGTTTAATTGGGAGAAGGCAACACCTTGAAAGAGCAGAAGAAACTATCAGTGTTATCATAAAAGGAGAAATTGGTCTTTTCTGGATGTTTATTTATAAATTGTATTCTTTCAACATCAGAATGTGGCTTGTTGGGCTTTGGACAGCATTTCCCTGCTCAGAGCCCCTTTCTCCTTCTGAGTTCCTAGCTGGATTCTGAGAGAGTGTGGTTCTGGGGGCCTGACTTTTGGACAGTCAGAACATAGCTATAGTAGACTATTTAAGGAAGGCACGTGATACCTTCATCCCTAAGCAGAACTGGAGTGATTAGATAAGAATCACAAGGATTGGCAAGGAAGACCAGTCACTTTTACTGTGCGTCTCTCTATCACATTTCCAGTATATTTTAGAAGCGGTAAGACTTACGTGTAAGGAAAATTAGGCATTAGCAGACTCATGCAAAGTACCCTTGAAACTTTGCAATCCTGGAGCTACCTTATTCAATCAGTCGTTCAAGCATTCATGCCTGCATGCCTCACTCATTTATTTGACATTTATTCAGTCATTCATTCATTCTCTCTGTGAGGTCTTCCTCCAAGCAGCTGCTTATCTTCTATGAGATGATGTGGAACTATTTTATCTTAACAGGCTTGTCTTCCTTGGAAGTCCAGCCTTTTGGAATGAGAACCCTCCCTTGCGGAGGCTTTCTTGAAAAGTAATCTTGTAGCTGTGCCTCTTTTCAATTCAATTTTAGGTAATAATCTGCCTAACTTTAATGGTAGACATTATAATGGTATCATAAAGGAGGGGGAAAAAAGGGTAATTTGGGTGTCGTATGAAGTTGTCTGTAATTTATTGCAACTCTTGTAATCTGTTTCTTCAGTTTAGTTGAGAATAGCAGGGGAACTGAAGAGTGCTACCTATTTTTCACACTAATAAAACAGTGTCTCAGGCACCTGGGTGGCTCAGTGTTTAAGCATCCAACTTCGGCTCAGTTTCTGATCTCATTGTTTGTGGGTTCGAGCCCTCCATCAGGCTCTGTGATGAGAGCTCAGAGCCTGGAGCCTGCTTCCGATTCTGTGTCTCCCTCTCTGTCTCTTCCCCTCCTTCGTTAGCACTCTCTCTCTCTCAAAAATAAACATTAAAATAAAACAATGTCTCAACTTCATTACTCAATCAAGCACAAACTGACTTAAATCCACAAATAAAAGTGACACTACTTAATACCATTACTGTTAATTTAACCCCCCTTTCCTCTCATACTACCCTTTGCCAGGAGTGTTTATCAGGGGAAAATGCTGTCCGTTTGAGATTCTTTTCTGGTTTTCCTTGTCAGAGTCCCCTCTGAAGAGGGTCAATTTCAGAAGGAAGGGACGCTACGGGCTCTCCTGAACAGCCAGGACCGCTCATCGCGCCTCTTGTTACTGAGCCATCAGGTACCGTGGGAGAAAGGGCATGAGAACTGTGGGTGCCAGAAATCCGTCCACTCACTGTACTAGGGTTGCTTTTAAGCACTGACGTGGCTTAAACTGCATTTGACCTGGTGCTTCGGATGCAAGCCAATAGGTGACTCATTATTTCAGATGTTTGGATTGTGCTGTTATAGTTGAAGCAAACCGTAAGGAAAATAGAAAAGCTTGTTGTAAAAATACATCTGTCTCCGGGACGGAGAATCCCCGTGCCCTGACCGGCAGTGGGGTGTCTGCACATGGCTTGTCAACTTGTTGTTTTACCTCAGACCCTGGTTTGAAGCAGTCCTGGGAAATGTCCATCAGTGCACGTGTAGAGGCATTGCCACTTCTTAAATTTTTTTTTTAACATTCTTGCATATGAGCTCCCAAGAGGCCGGGTATGAAATTTGCTCTCCTGGTCACTGAGAGAGAGCTGTGCACCCAGCCACATGCCAGTCACCTGGCTCCACTCTGAGAGCAAGAACCCAGTGCTCACAGCCATACAGAAGGTTAACCTCCTCAGATGGTTTCTCTCTGAGGTTTGAGATGGGATGAGCCAACTTAATATTCTTTCATTGGTCACTGGAAGCTCTTCGTTTTCTATATGTGGCTTCCTAATTATGGAATGGTAGGCTTTCTAAATTCAAAGACTTATAAAATGTCATTTTTAAACATCTTTAACTTTTATGCTATGTTTTTAAGCAAAACATTTTGCTAACTTAAGTTTGTGCCCACCCTTTTTCTTATGTCTTGGTTCACAACTATCCCAGGGGAGCTCTTAGGAAAAATTCTCAATTCTCTCCCCAAACACTGTGGTAAAGGAGCCGTTCAAGATTTGTAGGGCTGTGAACCAACTATTACATGCCAGTTCAGACTTAAGTCATTATTATTTAATAGAATTGTGATTACTTTGTTAGATGGTGACTGTCAGATGCTTTTTTTCTTTTTAATATTTTATTTTAATGTTTTATTTATTTCTGAGAGAGAGAGAGAGAGAGAGAGAGACAGTGTCAGCAGGGGAGGGTCAGAGAGAGAGGGAGATACGGAATCTGAAGCAGGCTCCAGGCTCTGAGCTGGCTGTCAGCACAGACTCCGACACGGGGCTCGAACCCACGAACCGTGAGATCATGACCTGAGCCAAAGTCGGACACCTAACCCACTGAGCCACCCAGGCGCCCCTTAATATTTTATTTTTAAGTTATCTCTCCCCTCCCGCCCCCCCTGGGGCTCAAACTCACAACCTCAAGATCAAGAGGAGCATACTCTACTAACTGAGCCAGCCAGGCACCCCTGTCTGATGCTTGGTTTAAGAACTTTCAACCGGGTCCATAGTAGCTTTTATCTAATGACTGTATGTTAGGGACTCTGTTTAATCCTCGAAGATCTACTAGGTTGTGTATATTATAGATGCAGTGGATAGCCAATACTCAGAGAGGTTCATTAACATGCCCATGACCACATAGCTACTAAGAGCTGTAAAAGCTGACCTCTAATGTACATCAGCCTGGCTTGGAGGATGTTTCTACACAAAGCTCTGCTGCCTTTTCCCCTAAAAACAAGGGGGCAGAACTCGCATGCTACATAGTGCTGACCTTCAGCCTCTCTACTTGTCTACTGATAACATAAATAGCCCTTCTTTCAGAGAAACTGGGTAGCATAATGGTGAAGAATAAGGACAGATGTCTGACTTCCACACTTAGTAGCTCTGAGACCTTGGGCAAGTTCCTTACCCTTTTATGTCTTGATTTTTTTCCATCAGTGGATAAGACAGTACCTGTGGTTGCAAGGTTGAAATAAGTATCTATAAAGTGTTAGAAGCATGGCTTGTAATGAGCACTATGCAAGTATTTGCTATTTTTGTATATTATTGTGAAGACTGACAGGCATGAGATGTCTTTTCCACCTCCTCTTTCTTGCCTCAACAAGCAAGATGACCTGGGCCTGCTAGTGGGAGTGCTTTGGAGTAGGGCAGGATTGGCAGAAGGTCATGACCTGCTGCTTTGGGAGTGAGGCCTCTTGGATACGTAGTCCCCCTAGGCTGTGGGCATAGCTCCCGGGTTCTTCTGTGCATACTCAGTCTCTCCGGTCTCAGCTCTGCTTGCCTCTTTTCCTCAAAATGTGCATGTCCTCCACCTCGACCGCATATGTTTTGAATACATCATTGCCCATTCAAACACTGATTTAGTGTCCCAGCCTGTTGTCCATATGTTTCAGCTGGTGTGGCCACACGGGTATATCATAAATTATGACCTCCTAGAGGCAAGGATCGGGTCTGTGAGGACCTTATGAGCAGTTTCTTTAAAAAGCTTTTTATCATGCAAGTGATATATTACCTGAGTTTGAACATGAAGCCAGAAGTACTGGAGCCTGGAGCGGGGGTGGGGGTGGGGGGTGAGGGAGGAGGGGTGGTGGCAGAAACCACAAGGTGGAAAGACCCCACTAGGGGTCTCAGGGCCTGTGATCTGGACTTCCCAGATTCTCTCTCCCCTTCTTTAAGTCAGGGAGCCTGAGGGCTTGTTACCCATCCCACTTCAGGGCATGAAGTGTTTCCCTTCTGATTCCCACAAGGAAGGGAAGTGAGTCAGGCATTCCTGGTGCAGAAGTCGTGCTGCCTGGGAGAGGACTCCCCAGGAGTGCGGCCCCGCCCGCTCCCCTGCTCCCCTGCCGGTAATGACCCAGCACTGCCGAGAGTGAGAGAGTGACTGCGTGACTGCGAGTGACTGCGCTGCGCTGCCGCGAGTGACTGCCGCCACCCAGAAAGCTTCAGCGACGGAGGCTGTGCACAACTTGCCGAAACCAGATGTGGAAACGGCCTGTTGGTTTTTGTGTTGGTTTTTGTCTTAATTGTGGTAAAACACACATAACATAAAATTGACCATTTCAACATTTTTAAGTGTATAGTTCAATGCCATTAAGTACATCACATTGTTGTGCACCCATCACCACCACCTGACTCCAGAGCTTTTTTTTTTTTATCTTACAGAATTAAGATTCTTTACCCATTAAATAGTAATTCCCTATCCCCCTCCCCCCAGCTCCTGGCACCCACCCTTCTGCTCTCTCTCTATGAATGACACTACCCTGGGAGCCTCATGTAAGAGGAATTGTACAATGCTTGTTCTTTTATGGCCGGCTTGTTTCACTTAGCATCATGTCGTCAGGGTTCGTCTGTATTGTAGCATGTGTCACAATGTCCTTCCTTTTTAAGGCTGCACATTATTCCATTGTGTGTGTGCCACATGCTGCTTATCCACTCATCTGTTAATGGAGACTTGAGTTGCCTCGACTTTTTGGTTATTGTGACGGATACTGCTGTGACTATGGGTGTCCCGCCATTAGTTTTTGTTCTCATGGGACCTTAGCGATTCACGAGTAGAGTCTGTTGTGACTCTTGGGGTAAAGGGACCTCTGTACAGCTTTGAATTTTTTTTCTTTCTTGAAATTCAGCTAGAACAACCACCTGGGTCTCCAGGAGCATTTCAGCTGACTATCCGAATGTCATTATCTGATTATATACGTACCCAGGTGTTTCACTGTGTTTGAGGAGTGGTCAGGCAGAACTTAGGGTAGAGGAAATGAGAAGCAGACAAAGCAAAGGATGTTCCAAAAAGGTCAGTTTGGTCGGTTACTGTGGAACTCACTGCCCCCACAGAGCGGAGGGTTTGTGCAGTTTACTCTGGGAAATACCTGCCGCACAGGAGACAGACGCAGGTTAGCTTTTACTCTATGGAACCACCACTGTCTTTCAGACAGAGGAATGGGTGCTGGACTGTAGAGGCACCTTCCGGGAGGTGGTGCACTCTGTCCTTCCCGAGCTGCTGGGACCGCAGGCCACCTGTGAGTTCTTCTGGTCTTTGCCGAGGTCCCTGGATGGAACTCTGTAACTTACCTTTGATCTCTAACCGTAGGTCTGTGTTGCTCGTTCGTAAGAAGATTGTACTGTTTGCTAATTCAAGAATATATGTTCTTGACCACTGTGAAAAGACGGCCAACTGGAAACGATTTGAAAGGAACCATTTCTTTTCAGAAACTTTCCAGATGTAACGTACAGTGCATCCTTCCCAGCGGCCCTGTCCCGGCTCTCAGTCATAACGCACCCGCCTCATGTTTGGCCAGTTGCACGGGCCCAGATAGAACCATGAGAAAATTGGATGGACGTATGTGTTGCCCTTTATTATCTTCTACCCGTGTTCTAAATGTGCTTGGTTATGGTTCTGTTACCTCACCTAACAAGCTAAACCCAAATGGTTTCAACAATGCAAATTATTCCAAAAGAATGTCTTGTTTAATAGCTGTCAAAAAGAAAGAACTCCATAAAGATAGGAGGGTGGAGATGATGATGCTAAGGATGACGGGGCAAAAAGGAGTGCATACATTTTCTTTGCCTTGGTCTCAGGGTTCACTTTGAATTTTCCATGTAGTCATCCCATGTTCCCATCCCAGCTCTTCTGCCTGGCTTTTCCTAGATGAGTTTATTGAAAAGCAGAGTGGCAAAGTATGACTCGTCTTTTCTGCTCAAGCTCTAACAGAGAGTTTATTCCCAAATTTAAACATTTCAGTAAGCCTTTTGTTAAGTGACTCATTAATGTGATGAGGGAAAATGTCCTAATAAAGATAGAGAAACTATAAACTGTTTCAAAAGCCACAGAGGGAAAAATGTTAGGGCTCTGCAGGTCAACTACTACCCCTTGTTCTTTGCATTTCATTTGTTGCTTGGTCATGGGAACAGATAAACCGGTCGTTTAAGGTTATGTCCTCCGCTTAATTCTCTTGTATAAATTTATACATATATAAGTCCTGGGTGTTTTACTTCAGTAGCGCGGCTTTCTCTATGGACAGGGGCTATGTATGAGGTGATTTTATGAAAACTAGTAAATCTCTTTTACCTCTTCCACCACAAAATAGCAAACTAAATGTGTTACGAGGTTCACACCAAGAAATAACTTGGCTAATTTTTACTAATAAACCAATTGATTTTCTCAAGAATAGCATAACCCCCAGGTATAAAGAGTCACAGATCCCTAAGTGGAATCAAAGGCATGAGAGAACAGGAAATCTCCCTGGCTCCGACTATGGTTACATAAGGCATAATCTGCATTATCCGTTTGTATACGGTCATTCTGGGGGTGTTGACCTTCTGTTCTACCTAATTTTGATAAGATTAAACATCCCAGCCTAGATGTAACTATTTCTAGGTTTTGCATGAGTGTTTAATGAAGTATTAACATATTCCATGTAAAATACTCTTTGTAACAAAAGCATACTGGTCTTTATTAAATGCATGCGTAAACATCATAGAGATTTTTAAAACAATATGGGGCGTCTAGGTGGCTCAGTCAGTTGAGCTTCTGACTTTGGCTCAGGTCATGATCTTACAGTTTGTGAGTTTGAGCCCCACGTCGGGCTCTGTGCTGACAGCTCAGAGCCTGGAGCCTGCTTTGGATTCTGTGTCTCCCTCTCTCCCTCCTCCCCCACTCACGCTCTGTCTCTCTCTCCCTCTCTCTCTCTCTAACATAAATAGACATTTAAAAAATTTTAAAAATAAAACAATTATTCAACAATTTTTCACATAAATTTCAAAAGGCAATCGTATGCCTCTCTAATTCTCAGCCTTTCCAGGAGGAAGATCTACTCATAAACTGGAAAAAAAGATATATAAAGTGAGAAGGAAAAAAATGCATTCAGCATAGTTATTAAAAATAAAAAACCAAGAGGCAAGTCAAATCGACACTGCGGCTGTAGGCATAGTATAAAGAACTTGGAGTTTGTTTTACTTAATATAATCACTTAATGCCCTTATCTATGTTTGTATCTATTCTCTTGCCTGGTACTTTTCAAAAGGAAACCTAATGATCCAAAGGTAATTTTTCATTACAACATACCTTTAAGCCAACTGCCCCTTTTTTACTGATTAGTTTCCCTGGACGAATCCCTACAAAAAAAGCGTAATAAGGCACCAGTTATAGTCCAGCCATGTGTGTGAGCGTTATGTGCCTTTGTGTATGAGACAAGAACATTTCATAGCAGTCATGACAAGCCAAGTTTCATAATGGTATAAATATGCTTTATAGTTAGATGTCTTTCTAATTATGTAGGCTTAGAGAATGCTGTTTGTACGATGTGGTCTTGTGTACTCCACAGATCTTATTCTGCAGGGACAAGGTTTAAATCTGGGCCCTTTTAACCTCTCTTAATTGTCACATCCATCCTCAGTGCAGTAAGGATAACCTGGATGGACAGCATTCATGCATTCATTGAGCTGACAGTGCTGCTCTCTGCCCTGGGCTGGGCATCCCGTGGGGCCTTAGGTTAATAGGAGGTGAACAAGAGGTGCCGGGCTTCAGGGAACCAAGCTGTGGTCTGTCGGAGGAGATGGACACAAGCCAGTAGGTGTGCTGCTGGGTGACCGGAGCTGTGCCCAGGTCCACGCAGGCTGGTCTCTGCAGCAGAGACCCCTGCTCATCTCACTGCTCACAAGAGTGCAGGTAAGGAGGAACAGGAGAGGGAAGGCAAGAGTAGTGCCCTTTGAGCTGAGTCTTGACTCTTAAGTCCAAATCGAAACTGTTTCTTAACAATAGACTTTGAACCTCACTGATAATATAAATTAGGTGGCTTTCTAATTTTGAGGGAAACCTTTTTTATTCTCCCACTTCATATCTAACGGAAACAAGGCAGTGGAAAGCATAGCCTGGGTTGTTTGCCTGCCTTTGAATCCTGGCAGCCACCCAGTAGCTGCTTGACTTTTCTGAGCTTCACATAGAAAGGGGATGATAAAATACGCCACGTGTTGGTTGCATATGAGACTGTGTATGTAACAACAGTGATTGATTCCTCCTCTTCCCTTCACACATTGAAGTTGAATGCCTTGAAGAAGATAACTTACTTTGAAAGATGCCTGGTGAAACAAGAAAGAAAGCAGGGTTAGGGGCGCCTCGGTGGCTCATTCGGTTAAGCTGTGGACTCTTGATTTCGGCTCAGGTTATGATGTCACAATTCGTGAGAGCCCTACATTGGGCCCTGCTGACAATGAGGAGCCTGCTTGGAATTCTGTGTCCCACACCCTCTCTGCCCCTCCCCGCTCAGCTCATACGTTCTCTCTCACTCTCAAAAATAAACACACTTTAAAAAAAAAAGAAAGGGTTAATTACAGGATGAGAGTAGGTTAATTACAAGATAAAGGTGCCTCATATTCGGCACCATTTTAATTTTTTTAAATGTATTTTGAAAGAGAAAGGGGACAGAGGATCCAAAGCAGTCTCTGTGCTGACAGCAGAGAGCCAGATGCGGGGCTGGAACTCAAGAACTGTGAGATCATGACCTAAGCCAAAGTCAGACACTTAACTGACTGAGCCACCCAGGTGCTCCTTACCCCCACTTTTTAAAGATGAGAAAATTAAAGCTAGAGTAGTTAAATAATTTGTGTTAGCCTTCCATGTCTGGCTGAGGGCTCTTAACTGTGGAATGGAGTTTTTTAAGATCGTTAGGATGACAATGATAATAATGCCTAGATTTTTATGCTTCATCCTCTGAGGAACACTTCTGTTTACCTCGTTACACTTGTTCCTCATAAAAAATTGGAGATAATCAGAAATTGGGATAGAAAACCGAGGTTTCCAAGAGGGGAGGTGGCTTGCCCAGGGTTACTGAGTAAGTATGTGGCTGAATTGGTGCAAGAACTTTTCCTACCTGATTCTTGTGAGTGTTTCTAGAATGAAGGATTAGAACAGTACATGGATCCTGTGAAGAAATGGATGCTATTAAATTTTTAAAATCCATAGCAGACACAGGGAGGTTCATTGTGTTGCTCAAGACCACATGTCATGCCCGTGGCCAACTATAATTAGAAAGGGCAGATCCAGCCTCAGAGCCACACAGCTTCTGAGCGACCCAAATGCAGAGTTGGAAGAGTCCTAATGCATCTGTTTTCTAGTCTGCTTGGAGCCAGCGTGCCTCCTCACACCTCCTTTAGGATTTTGGAGCCACCAGGGAGGAAGATAAGTGGCCCGGGGACCCCCACTTGCTGTTTGTTCGCACTGCTTCCTGCCACAGTCTTGAGGCGTCTTTCTGAAGGTGCCGCAACCAAACGGGCAATGACGAGGATTTGCCCATGTCTGTGTGTTGGGGATGGTGCAGAGGATCTGGGCCGTCTTCTTCCAGTGCTAATCAGCCCCCTCTGCAAATTGAAGGCTCAGCGCAATTTTGAAGAGAGCAAGAGAGACAAGAAACCAAATAAGGTTGGGCCACAAGCCTGCTGGAATTATGTGGTGTTTTTGCCCTGTAGCTGGGGATCCAGTTACAGATGCCTGTGATTATGGCCTTTGCAAACAGTTGTCAGAGAAATTTATAAGATTTCTAAAGGCTGCAGAGGAGCAGATGTGGAATTAAATTTCAAGAACAGCTACTCATAATGGCTTACATGTGAGTATAGGATATTTAGGATTCAGACCCAAGTCCCTGTATCCAAGGGGTGTGGGATGCAGAGACAAAAGCAGAGGTTGGAGGTGTTGGCATTATCTGGTGGCCTTTTCCTCTTGTATCATTTATCGATGGCCCAGAGGCCCTTAAAAGCAGTGAAATTCTTCCATAACAGTTAGCTCACAGTGTCTAGCATAGGCTTCGTTTGTCCTGTTTAGTAAGATGGCCCTGATCGGCTTCTTTGCCAACAGGCATCAATTGTGCCAGCAGATTGACCGTGGAAAATGTGAGTCTCTATGACCCAACTTTAATTGGCCGTGCAACAAATATTTTAACAATAGCAAAGTTCAAGGTGTTTAGTAGGCTTGCCTTGTTTCATACCTGTTTTTCACAATTCATGTGGCAAAGCCTTTAATGACTGTAAGAAATGCCTTTATTATTATTAATGAAGAACAGGATTGGAATGATAGGTGTAGTGATAGTCATCTAACAGTTGTTCTTTCTGAAGCAACTAGGTTTCTCCCTACCTCCAGTAAAGAAATGAGCTTACTGAGTTTAAAAATCCATTGAACCTTTAACAGGCAGCAAAAATGATTAAAGAATATTTCAAGTCTTGGTATGTATAAAAATAATATTCTAAGGGCACCTGGGTGGCTCAGTTGGTTGAATGTCCAACTTCGGCTCTGGTCATGATCTCAAGGTTTGTGGGATTGGGCCCCGCATTGGGCTTTGCATTCACAGCATGGAGCCTTCTTTGGGTTCTCTGTCTCCCTCTGCCTCTGCCCCTCTCCCACACACTCTCTCTCTCTTTTTCTCAAAAAAAAAAAAAAAAATTAAAAACAATTCTAGTTCTTATTATAGTGAAAATTCCCCTTTCCAGACCTTTTCAAATAATTGCTAGAAAATATAGCTTATACTGTATCATTAAACAGAGTAGTGGGACAGAATTTAATGAGCAACTCTTTTTTCACTGTAAAATCCAGAAGTTTCTGCTGCTGTTTTGTTTGATATATATATCTCGTGTTGGGACAGGGAGCAGGAGTGAGTGCCAGCCTTGCATGGGACCACTGTGGGGATACGCTCTGTGCTGAGTGGCAGTTCTCTGTACAGATCCAGTTGCCCTGAACCTGTGAGGTTTTGTGGTGACCAAGATAAAGTGTGGAGGAGGGAGCAGAAGATTGGTGGCAGGACCACATGGCTGTGTGATGGCTCCATGTGCTGGGCTTCAGTTGCCGTATTAGTGAGACATGGGCACCACTGCTTTGTACTCCACTCTCTGCTTCTGGAAACCCAGATAGCATAGCGCTTTCTGCAAAGGAGACAACATGAAAATCAAATGGAAGGGCAATAGTTAGTCTTTGTGTGCTGCCTTATCATCATAAAACCACCTCACTGAGTCCTTACAGTTGCCTGGTGAGGCAACATGATGATGATCCCATGGCAGAGATAAGGGCAGAAACTCTTAGAGGTTTGAGTAACTTGCCCCCCAAGAAAGGAGAATAAAATGGGCAGTTACTGGCCGTCCATGGGATCTTCACATCCCCAAACCACAACTGGTGAAGCTGGTACTTAACGCCAAGAATTTGAACTCCAGAGTTGGTGCTGTTCTTTCTCAAGTCCTTTAGAGATGGAAAAGCACTGGTTAAAAATGACCTTAGCATTCCTCCCACTCGTAGCTCTGGTGTTACCTGGCCTTTTTGACCACGGGGAGGTAATGTGAAAAGGGTCTGTCCTACTTGTTGGCTCTATGACCTTGGGCAAGGTACTTTTCCCATCCCGCCCCAACTCACAGTGACCCCATCTGTAAAATGGCGTTAATACCTTGTCTAATATAGTTGTTGGGGATGTTTCATGGAGATAAATGCTCTTCCCCCCACCCCCTGCCTCTTTTTTCTTTATTTATTCATCACTTACATATAACACCAATGCTCATCGCAACAAGTGCCCTCCTTGATGCCCATCACCCAGTTTCCTCACCCTCATCACCCCTCAGTGTGTTTTCTGTATTTAAGAGTCCCTTATGGTTTGCCTCCCTCTCTGTTTTTATCTTATTTTTCCTTCCCTTCCCCTGTTAAGTTTCTCAAGTTCCACATATGAGTGATATCATGTGATACCTGTTTTTCTCTGATATCACATATGAGTGATATCATGTGATCCCTGACTTCACTTAGCATAATACCTTCCAGTTGTATCCATGTTGTCGCACATGGCAAGATTTCATTTTTCATCACCAAGTAGTATTTCATCGTAGATACATAGCACATCTTCTTTATCCATTCATCAGTCAATGCACCTTTGGGTTCTTTCCATAATTTGGCTATTGTTAATTACGCTGCTGTAAGCATTGGGGTGCATGTGCCCCTTCAAATCAGCACTCATGGAAATAAATACTCTTCAGTTTGTAGCACCATGGCACCTAGCAGGGCCATAGTCAGTGCATGGTAGTGAAGAGGAGGAAGATTGTTGTCACTGCTAAGGTTCTCAGCACTCTTGAGGTTTTGGTTTCAGAAAGTTCTTTCTCCCTGGACCCATGTGTAGCTGGGCTGTTTTCAGGCTGAACATCCCCTTGACCCTCCCATGTTACACACGCCCATCATAGCTTCCTGGGGACTGGTTTCCACTGAAAACAGCTATTGAACCTCTCTTGTCATCTGTTTCCTATTCATTCCACATACCCCATTTGAACTTTCAAAATTCTTCTGCCTCATCCAATGGGGACGGCTGGGCTTGTGGTGCATGCTGACTCCCATGCCTTCCTGAGGCCAATGGCGCTCATAGCCTCTGTCCAGACTTAATCTTTTAATTCATCCTTTGAAGATTTATGGAATATTTTTATCCCAAGCAGAACCAAAGAGGGACTTCCTGTTCCTCTACATCACTTCACTGAGACTTGGCAAGTGTCATCTCATCTCATTTCTTAGAAAAGGTATAGACAGGCCTGCACGAGGACCCAAAAGCTGGGGTCACACTGCTTCCCTCATTTTCAGTGTTAATGGAAAGTACTCTCCAACAGATGTTCTTGCTTTTTTCCTTACGTTTCTTGATACGTTTTTCATCCTTGTTGTCTTTTCTTACTCGTGAGGAACCTAAAAGACTATAGTATGCTTCTGTCCTAACTTTATCAGTTTTAATCTAAATTTTATGAAAATCCTAGACCAGTCAGTTCCTTCCCCCCCCCCCACTACAATNTCCATATACAATGTCCTTACAATCAGCCGCTTGCTTTGAATCCTCATTTAGGCTAAATGATTTCCATATAAACTAAGACTAAAGATCCTTCATTTAGCATCTAGAAGAAAAGCCATTTTTAAAACTATCACTCCTTAAAAAAAACAAAAACAAAATAAAACAAACTAAGCCATTGATAATAAACTTAGTCATCTGAATGGAATGGGAACAAAATAAATTCCCATGTTCCTAATTCTGGGGCTCCTGTTTATGCACAGTGGCCCAGGATAAAGAAGTAGCCAGTCTGAGTTCACCTGGATGAAATCAACAAAACGGTTCAAAATCTTTGTTTCTTTGCTCACTGACTTATTCCCTGTTACTGCTAATCACACGAATTACTCTGCAATCGCCATCCTCCAACATCTTGCTTCTGATTCCTGTAAATGAGGAAATTCCAGTGATTTGCGTGGTTTTTTTCCCTTCACCTAGAGATCTCCACTGAAGTCCTTGATTGGATATACTAAGCTAGGATATAAATGAAATTTGTATTAGATGAGATGCTAAAGAGCAATCAGTCCGACCAGTCAACAAGTATAAACTGCTCACTTATGGTAGGCATTTGTGTAGCTTCATCCTTATACTTGGATTGGTCCTGAAATCTGGGAAGATTCCAGCCATGGCTCCAGGTGGTTGTACTGGGTTGACCCGCAGTGCAGGGAAACAGCCAGGCTGTGACAAATAGCTAACCACTGAACTTGGGCACTTCATATGCCATGTGAAGGCCCTCTTCCTTTGCATGAAGGCAATTTTCATCTCCTCTGCGGAGTCAGATTCAAAATGGTGGAGGAATTAAACTCCAGTTCTGTACTGGCTTTGCGTTCGTCTTCACTATTAGACCACATGTACTTTCTCAGAAGGATCTGCTCAAAATGACGCTGTTCATGAATTGGCATCTCCTTACTACTGGATGACAGCCCCTAAGCAGCAAGGAGCTGGAGCTGGTGTGTTGTTGATGGATCATTTGGTAGTTTTGCTTTATTACAGTACAGGTAGTTAGGAGCAGATAGGCTATTGGGAAGGAAGAGTTTTAGATGGAGTAGAGTGAAATAGTGTCACGAGCCTCATACCTAAAT
This sequence comes from Crocuta crocuta, assembly GCF_008692635.1. Taxonomy (NCBI): domain Eukaryota; kingdom Metazoa; phylum Chordata; class Mammalia; order Carnivora; family Hyaenidae; genus Crocuta; species Crocuta crocuta. The sequence goes on from NW_027529433.1 coordinate 4,375,293, forward strand.
AATTTCTGGAAGATATTTCTCAGAGAAATTTGGCAGTAAAACGAAGCCATTGATCTCACCCCTTGATGTGTTGCTAGAGGAAAGTGCCAGGAAAGGTGGAGGAATAAGCCCCTGAAATACATAGGACTTGGCTGTGTATTTACGTTTATTAGCCCAGGCCACTCCCAGACAGGGGTAAATATGACTGTGGGGAAAGAAATTGCCAAGTCTCCATGCCGGGAACCTTCCTTCTTGCAAGAAAAGGAAATTATCAAGTAAACCCTAATTGTGGGTGCCCAACTCCTACATTCCTCAGATGCCACCTGCCAGAGAGAGGCTGCACTCAGCCTCATTTGGACTCTTTAATTGGGGGAGAAAATGGTTTTAACTCCTCCTTCTTCCTACCTCATAGGTCATAGTTGGGGGTTTTTTCTACTGTCTCATTGCTTTCGAGAAACCCGTAATATTCCTTTTATTCTTCCAGTGATTGGCATCTTAATTTCGTCAGAAAGATAGTGTGCTGGCATTTTATGTCTTTACATTGATCTTCTAAAAAGGTGAAGTATGAAGGACCATGCCAGAGGAGGAGACATAATTAATCTTTGTGATGTTGTCTGAGCTCTTGAGAAACTATTAGAACTCTATTAACTTGGTGTTTGCCAGTTGAGGTCAAGGCAACATCTGTATGTGTCTTTCTTTCCCAGGGGGCATGACAAGAAAAGAGAAAGAGTTCAAGGAATTAAAAACAGTGTCTTCATTAGGATAACATTTGGGGTCAGGTAAACATCTCTTTTGAATTTCATTGAAAAATTCCAGGAGGCCAAGGGTAAAATCTCCTGAAGACTTGTTTCAAGGCGTGTTGTTTAGTGGAGAGTTCACCTTAAAAAATTTTTTTAGGAAACCTGAGTATGATACTGCTTCAGGGATTCTTAGAAAAATAGAAAAGGAAAAGGAAACCAAAAACACAATTGCTTTTCATTTGGGAAGTATGGAAGGCCTGGGAAAGATTTTCCCCAGTGAGTAGGAAATACTTCTTTGTTGTACACGAGCTACTTTCCTTCCAGGAACTGTAGTCATTTTTTAAAAAAATTTTAGTTCCTGTTAGTTAACACACAGTGTTAGATTAGTTTCAAGTGTACAATATAGTGATTCAACAATCCACATGGTAGAGTCATTTCTTTTTTATACAAATTTCTTTTTTTGAGAGAGAGCATGAGCATGAGAGGGGCTGAGGGAGAGACTTTTTTGAAATGTTGATTTATTTTTGAGATAGAATGCGAGCAAGGGAGGGTCAGAGAGAGAGGAAACACAGAATCTGAAGCAGGTTCCAGGCCCTGAGCTGTCAGCACACAGCCTGACACAGGGCTCGAACTCACAAACCGTGAGATCATGACCTGAGCCAAAGTTGGACACTTAACAGACTGAGCCACCGAGATGCTCTAGAGGGAGAGACTCTTAAGCAGCCTCCATGACCAGCACAGAGTCCGATGCGTGGCTTGATTTCATGACTGTGAGATCATGCCCTGAGCCAAAATCAAGAGCCAGGCGATGAACCAACTGAATTGCCCAGGCGCCTCTGTAGCATCATTTCTTAAACTTGTGAACTTGAGTTATGAATGTAGACATATGCGATGCCCTCCTCTGGGCAGGAGAGAGCAGCGTGACCAGCTTTAGTAAGCTGGGGACATTTCACCCTGTGCTTTAGCCCATAGCCTAGTTCTCTTTTGTGTTGTTCCATTTATGAATTTCAGCGTTCAAATGACATCTTTCACAAGAGTTAAGTTCTTGTTTTACTTTTTAAAAAACGTTGAAAGAACCAGTCCCCTTTGACTCTGAAGGAAATTAAACCACAAGTCAGGCAACCAGTGGAGATTGTGGAATTTCTGTGCAGGAGGTCTTCAAAAGTAGAGCATAAAAATTAGGTCACTTAAGTAAGGCTGCTTGGAGTCTAACCAAGATGGCCTCCTGCAGCGTTCCAAGTTTATAAAACAACTTGTGTTAATATTCTTATATCCACAGAGCATAAGGAGAGTCAGTACTTTGCTACATTATTTTTTAGTTTCTTAAAAAATGTGTTGAGCTCCTGGTGCTTAGAAATGCTATGTCGCTCATTTGCACTGTATGCTAATGTTGCCTTTGGAAACTTAGGAGTGAGTGGGAGGGAGGAAGTAGGAGCAGTTATAAGTGACATTCGATCTTTTCAGAGGGTGGCATTGAAGAAGATACTTGGCTTAAGTAGAGCTGACTTGACTGAACCTATTAAGAAACTCCCCAAAGAACTGTGCTTAGTGTGAGGACACTTCCTGTAAAGAATTATTGCATTACTAAATGATTAGTGTGCTGGCTTTCAAATGCCTATAAAATGCAAAGAGGTTGTTTGGTTCAATGTCATTGGAAGCTCTTAACTGTAAAAAGTTAAGAAGATTGTCTGAAGCAAGATTTTTAAATCATCTGGATCCAGTATGAGTCTAGAATGACAAAAATTAAAAAGTCAAAGGAAAGGGTCTTTGTGGAATGCCAAACCACAGCGAGCATAGTTCTTGGTGACTTGTTGGATTCCCAGTGTCCCCAGGGCTTTCTCCTCCTTCTGCAAATTGTATCCAGCTCCAGCCTACCACATAGTGACAAACCGGTTTCCCTCCCGCCTACTGACCTTAAAGAGACACAGTTCAAGGGCTTATGAACACCTGTAAGAAGGACTTGTTTTTTTTAGGAGTGGAAAAATTGAAAGCCATTAAAGGTAGTTAGCAGACAGGACAGGAGAATATAAAATTTTTTTGCACAAATTATGAAAATACTTTTTTCCATTCTTTTTTTAAGTAAAGATTTAGCTTAGGAATTTAAATTAGGAAGTTAATGTCCTCTGTGACTCTATTTCTTGAAATTGTCCAGTCAATGCAGTGTGGACTTAAGACTATCCCAGGGACCTAGAAACTAAAATATATTGCCTTCCCTTTGCTTTTCTTCTCTTTGTCTTTTTTTGTTTGTTTGTTTTATTTTCCTGGGCAGGCAAAAATGAAGGAGAGAACTCGAAGCTATAACATTTGGTTTTAGTACTGTTTTCTTTCCTTGTTCTGTTTAAGGACACATTCATTAAAATAAGACCCCATGTTTTTAGTTCCTTCTCTCTTTTAACTTTCCTTTTATTTGAAGTTAGTTCTGCCATGTGGTGGTTTTCAAGATGTTTGTTTATTTACAGTGAAACCCTTTCTTTCATATAAAATCTTGTGTTTAATCCTAATATATGAAACTGTAGCTGTCCTGGGGAGTTACCCTCCTCCCACAGCTGCCTCCTGCGCCATGGTTTCTGAGGCACATCTGAGCGCACCCGTGCCCTCCGCCCCCCTCCTGAGGAACCTCTTTTTTAAGTCCCTGACAGGAACACACGATTAGGAGGGAGGGCCTCAGTGACTGTTCCCAGGTTGCCACCAATACTTTTTTGGTCACTTCACATCTCTGGACCGCTTAGGTGAAATGGTGGCTTTGTGCTAGATCATCTCTGATGTCCTTCCTGCCCTAAGTAGTTCTCAGTTACGCATACGGAGCATCGAGGTGGTGGCATTTTGGTGACTGAGGATTGCACACAACAGGAGCAGAAGGCCTGGCTGAAGGAAGAATCATCCTGTTCTAGCATGAATAGTCCTCAGTTTATGCAAATGAAAGCTTGGGAACCAAAAATGATGCGTCAGCAGAATTGTCTCAGGAAAATGTTTTCCAGAGATTTCAGTGAGGCATCTCCAACCCTCTAACACAGAAGAGTCTTTTGGAGAAAGGGATTTAAACCAGTTGTGGGTTCTTGTTTACCATTGATTGTAGTCGAATTTGCTAGCAAGTGGTTAGCTCTTAATAAATAAAACCATTTTTCCTCACTACAGAAAATTATGCCCTATCACTTGTGCATTCGTGTGTGTGTGTGTGTGTTAGTTTGGGGATGCATCTGAGACATAGTACAAGAATCTGCAGCCAGTTAACACATTTGGTTAGAGAATGGGGATGGTGAGGCCAAGGTCAGGGTTCAGTTGCTCTGTGGGCCAGTTAGCTGGGTGGGGCTATGAGGCCAGACTGTACTTTTAACCCTGACCGGCTGCCTCTCACATGTATACCACGGATCCCAGGGAGGGTGAGAGTGTGGAAGGATATCCGGATTCCGCTTTTCCTCCTGGGACCTCGTAGGACATTTGTCCTGGTAGTGGATGGCTTGGCATTCATGTTGGTGGCTAGAGGGCACCCAGCTTGCATATTTGACAGCTAAAAGGAAAATGTGAAATATTTGCTGTGAGCCAGCATCTCAGTGCCTGCTGTTTGCTGGTCTCTCCAGTCTGAAGACAACACTCTCTACACTAAGTTAGAGTAGAGATTCTTGAAATCGTGCTCGATAGTTCTCGACATGAACATACTGTCCTTTTCACTGGGAGAAGGGCTCCATTAGAAGAGAAATTCGCCTTTAACTTCTTAAGATCGTCGTCCATTCTCTTTACTTGTTCTCATTTTTTCTTTTAAACACAGTTTTGTAATAAAAATTTGAAGCCCTTGATTTGCATCTGTAAAGGAACAGGCATCTTAACAGAAGTTGTTGGGGTAATAAATATTATTCCGATGCATATAATTCCCCTAGAGAATGGTTCTCTATGAATAGGTGTTTACTATTTATTAAATATGGCACATTTTCTCTTGTTTCTTAGCACAGACTCAGCAATGTATGAAGCCTCTGTAGGATTTCATCTTTGCCTAGAGATGCAATTAAATTTAGTTATAACTTGTTTTTTATGAATGATAGGAAAGGTGAGTGGTCTGAAGTAAACTATCTCAAACCCCCCTTCTTTTCTGGTGAGAAAGTATTCATTTTGATTCGGCAAAATTTAAAAACTTATGCAACTCTTAATCACGCATAATGGCCCCCCACAGTGATCACCATTAAGATACTCTTAACGAGCCAGTTGTAAAACTGGGGGTAAAAATTAGAATTTTAGAACGTCTGTTGATTTTTATGCCCTCAATTCATTTTTGCCAGGTCAGTGGCTTTCAAAATGTTTGTTTTAACAGTGAGTGCTTTTTTCAAACACAGTTTTCCGTGGAATTTCAGTTTAGGAAAAAAAAAAAAAAGGTAAAAGCAGAGACACTCTATTTGTAGCTGGGAAAGAATTCTGCCCACTGCCTCCTCTGTCCTGACCAGTGGAAACCTCAGGGTCCCGCCACTGAAAGACCCGAAGGCACTTACCACAGCCACTTAGTTCAGTTGCTTCAGTGGTTGATTGGTACTGGTGTTGGACTTCACCTCCTTGACTAACTCTTCTCAATGGGCCACTCATCGTGATGTTTGTTTTCCCATCATTGACTTTGGGTGCTTATTTTTAGGTAAGCTGTAGTTAGCCACAAACTTGAAAGCAAACCACGTAAGCCAACCAGTGATTTTTTTTCTTTCTTGAAATTGGACCTTTACATTTAACTCATCCTTTGAGTTTAGCTCAAATGCCACATTTGTCACTACTTTTTAGTCTGTGGCAGCAAGGTTTTTTTGTTTTGTTTTTTGTTTTTTGTTTTTTCTCCTTGTGATTGTAGGTCTAAATCTGTAACTACAGTGCTTGTGCCATGGTAGACATTCATGTTCACGGACCTTGAGTTTTTGCTTTTGCTACCCCTTTCCTGGTAATTGTGTTCCTGCCTGTTGTCTTTCCCCCCACTAGATAATAAAAAGGAAGACAGAGTTATTTCCCACTGTAGGTCATGCTGGAGAATCTCTTCATCTTCGATCAGACTGGAGTAACTCGGAGTCCTCCCAAAGAAAAACACAGCCTCTGTAAACATACAGTTCTCAAATCCATGTTATGCCCAAACGCTCTAGACTAAGGTGGCACTAAAAACGGTCTTTATCAGTCTCGAAGGTGTTCATATATTCAGTAAGTACTTATTGAGCACCTGCTGTGTAATTTGGCTAAGCCTTGAAGAGATGGAGAGATTGGGTATTTCATAGGCACCCATTCCTTCAGTACACACATCCCTGCAAGGTAGATGCTCTTAATAGTAGTTGCCAACTCTTCCCTTACCCACTTGACATGCTTTTCTCAAGGTAATCTTACCATTACCTATGGCTCCAGTCACCTCCTATATGGTGCAAACTATATCACTAACCTTGCCTCAGTTCACTGTCATGCCTACTAGAATCTCCCTTCCCTGGTTGCACATCCAGGACCTTCAAGCTTGAAAGCCTCAATGAGGAAATTTTCTTTCATATCCTCACCTGATCTCCTTTTTCCCTTGTTTTCCTGTTTTGGTCAGGACATTATCATCTGCCCACACATGTATTCACCAACCAGTATTCAGAGCCTGGAGCCTGCTTCAGATTCTGTGTCTCCCTCTCTCTCCCGTCCCCTGGTCATGCTCTGTCTCTCTCAAAAATAAATAAACATCAAAAAATCCCAATCTTTATCTATAAATCTAGATATATCTGTATCATCCATTTGTCTCTGTGAAAGGGTGTTAGGCAGTGGGGAGAGCTATGGAGAAAAATGAGACCAGGTAAGGATGACGGTACTGCAGACTGAGGGGATGTGTGTTGTGCTGTTTTTACCTAGGGTGATAACAGAAGGAGGTGACCTTTGAACAGAGACTTGAATGAAATGAGGGGACAACACATACGAATATCAGTGATTTGGGGAGGTCCTGCATCACCTTCTGTTAGTCTTTTCTTTTCTTGTTTTTTTTTTTTTTTTAAGTTTATTTATTTTGAGGGAGAGACAGTATGAGTAGGGAGGCGCCAAAGGAGGAGGGGAGAGAGAGAGAATCCCAAGCAGGCTCCTTACTGTCCGTGCAGAGCCTGACAAGGGGCTTAAAAGCCCCTGAGACTGTGAGATCATGATCTGAGCTGAAACCAAGAGTTGGACTCTTAACTGACGGAGCCACCTAGGCGCCCCTCTGTTAGTCTTTCCTAGTGAAGGACTGAGTCATGGCCATTTTTGTAATGTTGCCTAAAACACAGTTTATAAATGTTAGCAGTTGGGTGGATGGACTTGGAACAGGGAGTCCGACAAGCAAGTAATTTTTACCCAGTATGCTGGGTGTGACTTAGAACCATGCCCAGAGGTCTGCATGAGCTCAGAGAAAGGGGAGGTGGGAAGAGGGAAAAGCCAAGAGTAAGTTCAGAGAAGGCTTCCGAGAAGATGGCACTTAAGTTGTGTCTTGAGCAGATTTTCAAGTATGGAGATGGGGAAGACGTAGAGACAAATGGTCACAGGCAGACGCCCTGGTGCCTGAACAGTGAAGTTTGGAGGACCGGACATCAGATTTGGGGTCACAGCAGGCCGCATGATGAGGGATCACAGCACCATGACTTGTGAAGGAGAGTCGTCAGCAAATCCTTAGGATGAGTGAGCTGGAATCAGGTGTGTTCTAAGAAGTCAGATTCCATCAGTGTGACTTTAAATGCCATCCTTGGGAAAGGAAAGATGGAGAAAGAAGGTTAGGTTTTTCCCTTTCTCTCCCTGCCAGGTGCTGCTGCCCTGAGATCATTGCTTCCCCACATCCCCCTTATCCTGTGCTCTTCCTTTCCGATTCTAAAGACAGTCATGGCAAGTTCTGGTTCTGAGGGCTGTTGCAGAAGCTTCTGCCTTCTTGGCTAGAAGATTAGTCATTTTTGTGTTTTGAAACATCTCTGTTGTGTTGTGCCACTAGAAGAGACTTGACTGTCATACCTGAAAGCTTCAGAGATGGAAAGCTGGTCTCTACCAGGGTGAGGATGGGGTATCTTGAGGGAGGGGCAGGAAGGACGTTCTGTGACTCTTCTAATGAAGGACTGTGGAGCTCTGGAGTCACCCAGGGTCTGGGTGTCCATTAGGAGTGGGATGAATGTGTGGCAGGGACTCTCCAGGAAAGTTCTGGCATCTTCCACATGCGGCTTTGGTATTATTTTGGTTTTAATGTATTTGCCTTCATTTCCTCTAATTTGTTAGAGAATTTGTCCCCCAACCACTTCAAGTTTTATTTGGAGGACTTTTTAAATACAATGACTTAGTGATATGATCTCTCTCATGTATAATAATTTTTATTCTTTAAAACTAGCTCATTATGGGGGTACCTGGATGGCTCAGTTGGTTAAGTGGCCAACTTTGGCTCAGGTCATGATCTCACAGTTCGTGGGTTCGAGCCCCGTGTCGGGCTCTGTGCTGACAGCTCGGAGCCTGGAGCCTGCTTTGGATTCTGTGTCTCCCTGTATCTGCCTCTTCCCTGCTCATGCTCTGTCTCTCTGTCTCTCAGAAATAAATAAACGTTAAATAATTTTTTAAACTAAATCATTATGTATCTTTTTAGTGTGTACATTCCTTTGCTTAGGTAAGCAGAGTTGTTCTAGGAGATTTCATGAGTCTGTAGGCATTTCATTACCTCCCTCCCTAGAAAGCATTGCCTGTGCTTGGGCCCCCTTGTGGGCTGGTGCCTGTAAGAAGTGGGCCTCATTACAGGGCTCCACTGCTGGGGTGTTCTGGGGTTTATTTGTATTGACAAATCACACTGTTTATTACTGAACAAGATTTAGCACTATCATAAGGTTTATAAAAATGTTTTACTAGGGTTTTAGGTACCTTTTGTTTTGTTAAGGCACAGATATTTTAAAAATTTCTTGGAAGCCTTCCCTGGCAGAAGCTTAGTCATACTGTCCTCACGCAGTTAGCGTTTGAAGTGGTTTTATTCCTCTAAAATGTCTTTAGAAGTCGTCTTCACTCCTATTGAGACGACACAGGCCTTCTGAGCTCTCCAAGGGGTGATCGAAGCTTCCTCTTCTCTGGCTCTGCTTCCTCGAAATCCTGTTCCTTGCTCACTAATGTCAAGGTTTTATAAAATCTCGAAGCCCTTCGTTATATAGAGTTGAAACTGAAGATTTAAGTCCGTCTGGAGGAGATAGCAGTGACCTGCATACGTTGTGGTGACCCCCCTTCCTGGGTCTTGGGACCTTGTCTTCTGATCCTTGGAAGTCCCAGGAGGCACCCCGGTACCGAGGCAGAGGACTGCTGAAGGTGCAGGAGAGACAGTACTTTTCTTGGGTGTAGCAAATTACGCCTTGTCTGTTCTGGTCTCCCTGGTGCCTGGCAGGCACTGGGTGCCCAAGAGATCATTTTTGACTAGGGGTAGATAAATAATGGAGAAATAAATGCTTTTAGCATATGCAAGGTAGTGAGAAGGATAAATATTTTAGAGAGGGAAATGAGGCCTCCAAAAGTCTGTCTGTTACCACTAGAATCAGCCTTGCTTGGATGCAGAGACTCTTGGATTTCTTTCCTTCATTTGCAGGACATTGCAAATCTTATAAAGGAAAGACTTTTCCAGCAGGGCGAGTTAGCCTGTTTTGATAGTGTGAAGGTGACACTATGCAATGGTCTTTGTGTCTTTCCGCAGGTCGGATGGGCTCATTCCCGAACTTTAAGGGGATTATAATTGATGGCCAGCCTGGGAAAAGCATCTCTACTTGCTATATATATGCTTTCACCTGAGTGTGCCCCTATTACCCTCTTTGAAAATGTTTTTAATGTGTAGACTTTATTTCTAGTTTAAATCTTGGCATGTTTTCCAGAAACCTTGGTCTGTTATAATCTAAAGTTTATGCCCAGATTTGGAATGCAGATTGCTAGGAATTGTGAGAGAAAGGACTTGTCTGCACTTTTGGTCCATGCTACCTGCATGGCCACCCATTAGCCTTGGCATGCTCTCTGAGTGTGCTGCACTCTCGTCTGCCTTTAACGACTTGTGTCTGTCCATCTTCAGTGACTTATTCTTGAATAAGTACTTGAGGTATTCGATGAGATTTGCTCATTGCCGGTGCTCAACAATATTCACAAACTGTTTTTATCTAGCAAAATGATCACATAGCTGTATTCGAGGTTACAAAACAGAAGGCCAAGAATATTAAGAGTAGTTGTCATCTGGAGAAGTATTTCTGAGAATTACTAAAGGACTCTTCATGCACACTTGCCCTGGTCACCTTTTTCCACCACTTGTATTCCAAGGATATCATGGAGGTTGGTCCAGACCTTGGTATTCTGAAACACACCCACTTGAGGACTCCCCTTGGGTGGACAGGTAACCACTGCCTTCCATGCCTGCCGACTCACCCTTTTTAAAAAAATTATTTTTTACATTTATTTATTTTTGAGAGCGAGAGAGAGCAAGCGTGTGCACACATGGGGGAGGGGCAGAGAGAAAAGGAGGTACAGAATCCAAGGCAGGCTCCAGGCTCTGAGCTGTCGGCACAGAGCCTGATGCGGGACTTGAACCTATGAGCCGTGAGATCATGACCTGAGCCGAAGTCAGATGCTCCACCAACTGAGCTACCCAGGTGCCCTGACATCTTTTGTCTCTAGTACTTTCTCCTCCTGGAATTCCTGCTGTCATCTATGTGATGGTTTTCTCCATCCTGTTGACCCTGTATTTCTCTCTTCCCCCTATCCTGCCTTTTCTGACTATCTATAGGAAATAATCCATTTATTTATTTAGTAAACATTGATGAACTGTCTCCTCTGTGCCGTGCACTGTGCTAAGTGCAGGAGGTAGGTAAAGGAGTAAGCTAGAGTTAGGTTTAGTCTCAAGGAGCTTCTGGTCCAGTAGATTTATTACTCAGTGTTGGGGAAAGGCTAACAATTATGTGAATGAACATGGTGCCCAGACCTGATGTGTTAAAAGGCAGTATAATTGAGTCTGACTTGTTTCTGGAACACTGGTAGGTTATTCTGTTGTTTTCAGATATTTAAAAACTTACCCTTTAACAGCCTCATGTTGATGTGATTTTTGAGTCAAGTAGTTTCTTCTTCCTTAAGAGTGAAAGGAAGTCTCTGTGATTAACAGCATTTGGCTTACAGACCGTGAGGTCTCTAGAAACTTGAACTTCAGTCATTCACCGCGCGGCTGAGTGGCAGGGCGGGCAAAGTAGAGGCTCGAGTTCCCAGCATTTCGCTTGAGTTAACACAGTGCAGCCTTTGGCAACTTGCCACTCTCTCTGCTTGTAGACAGGTTTGTGAAATTGGACACTCTCATGTCTTCCCTTCAAAATCCTGCAAGGTTCAGCAGTCTTCAGTGGCTGGCCCATTTCTGCTAAACTCCTGTTGTCGAACGCAAGTGTGAGGCTCTCTTGGTCCTGTCCTTGAAGAACAGTTTATGCTTTGGATGCAAAAGTGGAACCCTGCCTTTTGTGTCTGTTAGGCTGCCACCGACTCCCCTTAAAATATGAACATTTTATATACAAGCATATATGGTATCAACAGAGCATAGTGAAGTAGGATTTGGACAATTATTCCTTTAGTTGATACAAGTCAAGCAGAGCCTAGAGAGTTGTCTATGAAAAACTAGAGTACTTCTTAGGTGGAAATAGGGTGGTTTGTAAGAATAATAGGGCTCTTACCATATTTTGCTTTTAGCACATCTCCTTTGGTTTCATTTCCAAGCCCTTGGGGGCCCTTCCTTGCCCTCACCCTTGATGAGTAAGTATGATGGTCGAAAAGCACCATGTTGCAAGAATCTAGCATTTACTAATTGTGTGATTTAGCTTAAGTGGTTCAAATTCCTAGTCTGTAAAGTAGGAATAATAAATGACACCTGCCCCGCACCCCCACTCCAACTGCCTTCTACTCATTGTGTGGGTCACAATAGAAAAATAAGTTGTCAAGTGTCATTTAACTTCTTCAGTCCTGTGCCATGGGGACTCCTGTTCTCTCCGAGGATGGGTGTAGTGAACTATCTCGGGGTTCATGGAATGATTCTTTCTATTACAGGACATGCCTCAAGACTTTCCCCTTCGCTGGCTTCTGTGATCATGAGCCGCTGCCTCTTAACCCACCACACAGGCAACCTGGCCCTCTGCATGGCAACTCTTGTTGATTGTGACGTTAATTTATCTTTATAACTTCCAAAATAAGTTACACTTGCTGGTTCAGGTTTTACAGAGTTACATGAAACAATTCAAATCAGCACATTTCAAGTCACAGAAAGTTATAACTGAGAAAGGGGTCTTACAACTCCGCTTCCTGTTTTTGGCAGTTCAATTCATTTCAGTAAATAAGAGCTGGTGCCTATCACGTGGGTGCTATGCTCAGGCACTAAAGGCAGCTATTGTTTCTCCCCGATCTCCGGAAGTGGAACAGAAGGGCACGCAACCCAAATGGAGATGAATGGGAAGTAAAAACTTTTTAACTCCTTAATGTGCAAGAAGAACGATGGTTTTAATTTCACTTAGGATCCTTGCTAAGTAACTAATGCCTGCCTTTCTTGGGTTATAAATAATTTCAATGGTCAAGGAGACTACTGATCTATAAAAGTGAAGATGAAAGAATGATAATAATAAAGACTTATATTTCTGCTTTTTATAAGCTCCTCTGTGTTTATTAACCAGTAAGCGAAAACATAATTGCACAAAGAGAAATGGAAAGCGGCGAAATGGCAGCATGGTAACACCTCCCTGTGCGCTACACTAGATGTTTTATAGTGGCCACAGCCCTTGAGAGGACCTTGAAGTGTCTTCTCAGAGATTAAAGGCAGTGTCTTCATTGAGTTACATGTTGTTGTTATTGTTGTTATTTTAATGTTCATTTATTTTTGAGAGAGAGAGATAAAGACAGAGTGCTAGTAGGGGAGAGGCAGAGAGAGAGGGAGACACAGAATCTGAACCAGGCTCCAGGCTCTGAGCTGTCAGTACAGAACCCGATGCTGGGTTAGAACTTAGGAGATCATGATCTGAGCACAAGTCAGACCCTTAACCAACTGAGTGAGCCACCCAAGTGCCCCAAATTAAAACAAAAACAAGCAAATAATAAAAATAACACCCATGCTGAAGTTGGATGCCCTGGGTCCTCTTCTTGACCCTGTTTCTGACTGGCAGTGTGATTTGGGGGGTGGGTGGGAAGTCCGTCTTTGTTCCTCAGAATTTCATTTCCCTCAAATTTAAAACGGGGCTAACGTTTTTTGCCCTGCCTGTATAATAGAGCTGTTAGGGTGAGTGTTTGTTTCCCTGTGCATAGACTTGAATCTTCACTTCTTACAATCATGTAACTTTCAGAGAGTTCTTTAAACTTCTCTGTGCCTGCTTCTTCATCTTTAAAGTGGAATAATATTAGTACCTACTTCAGGGTTCTTGTGAGACGTGAGCTAATTCCCACCAAAGACATAGAACAGTGCCTGACAGTTCATGACAGTAATTATTTTTTGGTGAACTTTTGGGGGCTCTCTGACTTAGTATATTTTTAGCCTACTGAATTTTTAAAATAATATTTTTTAAAAATAAAAATCACATAATGCCCTGTTGTCACATTTTATCTTTCTGGTCATTTTGGTAATTTCACAAGATAGGACTTTGTTGTCAGAAACGGTTAATCATGATACTGAAAACTTATTCCCAAATGCGCTTTTTCTTCAGCACTTCGGACGAAATTTATTTATTCTAGGAAGTGTGTTTTACTGGCAGTGTGAGTTTGGAAAGCTTTAGGTGGGAATCAGGATATGACCCTGCCTTCTCTATTACTGTTAGAGGCTGGAGATCTGTCCTAACTGTCTAGAGCTTTGCTTGTGTCGTATCGAACAAAAGATTTTTTAAATGTTATCTTTGATTTTGAACTGTGCCAATTCAGCTTTGAGAAGTACTGAAATGTTGATCAAGAGCTCCATCACAACAGACCCATTTATAATAATCCTAGGGGCTTATTTCACAGAAGCAGTTTTCAGATACAAATACTGATCATGACTTCCTGTGATTTTCCCTGAAGGGGTAAAATTAATTTGTGGGAAATGCTTGGAATTTAACTAGTAATTAACTTATAAAGAACCATTAAAAAAAATCCCAACTCCCCCAAGCTATTATGACAAAGGATCTTATGAGTTCAGAATTCTTCTATGTAATTTATGTTTTATAAAGTGAAACCTAGAGACTGTTGTTCACTATCTTCAAATTTGTTATTGAACTAAAATGATGGCGTTAGATGGAGGAACCTTTGAGCCCCACACTGGCTTTTCCACCTCAATTCCAGTTTAGGTTAATACTGAGGCTGCTACTATTAAACTACTTATCTGAATATAAATGTGGATATTTGTGGCCTGATATGACACACTCCATTATCAAAATTTGATAATGGGATATTTGAAAGTTTGATTATAGAAAACGGACACGGAGATTTTTCCTATTTTTTTTTTTTTGTTTGTTTATCAATAGAATTGAGGCTGTTGAATATTTTGTTTCATCTGCCTTTTCCTGTTTGTGTAGTTACTATTTCGTAAACTCTAAACCCTTTATTTCTAAATTTTTACTCCTATACAGTGTTACATTACAGTTCCTAAATAGCAAGATTAGGCTAATCATTTTGAAGTGAAGAACTTACTTTTAAACATACAAAAAGCACAAGTTAATTTTATCTGCTAGCTGATTTCTTTTCCGGAGTTTTTTATGTTAAGGAATGTCAGGTTTCTGTCTGGGGAGGTAGTGAGTAGATTAGCAGGTGTTAGAGTCCAAGGTGCTTTCAAGGGGCTGCATGGTAGGATGAAAAGATGTGATTTGGAAACCCTGGCTGTATGTAATGCTGGGGAAATTTCTTTGCGTCTTTCAACACTAGTTTTTTCATCTGTCAATGGAAATACTGCTTGTCTGGAGAGGTTATAATCTGATATCACATTATACTGATTATATGTATCATATGCTGATGTATAAGATCAGCATAATGTAACTGATAATGTAAAATAACCAAATGATAACTGTGATATTTTTACATTAGAAATTTGTTTCATTTATGTTTAATATTTCAAAGCATTGCTGAATAGATATTTTCAGATTCTTTGTTTTGTGAAGATATTAATAGGCTTATAATTTTCTAAGGTTACTGCAAGACTTTGAGAGGACGGAAAGGAATACTTGATTTCTGAATAAACTAATCATTATATAAATTCTTATTTCTTTTTTTTTTCAATGTTTATTTTTGAGAGACAGAGACAAAGCATGAACAGGGGAGGGACAGAGAGAGCAGGAGACCCAGAATCTGAACCAGGCTCCAGGCTCTGAGCTGTCAGCACAGATCCTTATGTGGGGTTCAGACTCATGAATGGTGAGATCATGACCTGAGCCAAAGTTGGACACTTAACCAACTGAGCCACTCAGGTGCCCCTGTAAATTCTTATTTCTTGAGTCCTTTGTTTACTGTGTTAGTGTTGTAATGACCATTTTTCCCTTTCTCCAGTCTTGGACATCCTTGTGAGTTTACCTTTTAAAAAAAGTTAACAGAGTAACCGAAAAGGATATAGAATACTGCCAAGGTAGTTTCCTCATTCGCAGTTTTAGATTTCATTCCTTGTTTCAGAATTATTTGAACCTTTCATGGCTGTTCATAAAGTGCCCTCAAGAACCAAGTACTCTCAAATTGAGCCCTTTGTGAAGGGTAAGGAAAGGATGCAATAATGTCCATATTTATGGACTGTACCTTCCCCACTGCTTTCTTTTTTTCTGGTTTGGACCTTGTGTTAATACATCAGTGTTTCAAAGAATGGGTGACTGTATTCTAATGCAAGTTGAACTATCTGCTGCCTGAGGGCTAATATTTAAAACATCACATATTTTAATGAGACTTAAATTGTATGCTAAGTCTTCTTTATGTTGAAAAAAAATCTAAGTTTTTTTCACTTTGTTTTTCCAGGTGGCATTTTTCTGAAGTTGTTCATTGAGACTTACCAGCATTCCTACAGATATAATAGGTAAGTGGTTGAAATCAGATACCCTTATTATAATGATTCTTGAGATACTTTTCCAGCTGGGTAGCAAATTACTTCTTGAAAGAGATTCAGTGTGTCAAACTTGTGGACCTTGAATATTAAACACTAGTGTTTTGTGTTTATTTATTTATTTAGTTAGTTAGTTATTGGTTAGAAATATCTCTTGGATGAATATACACAAATGTTATAAAAGGCCCTGTGAAGTTGCAAGATGATATTAAATTTAATGCTGGAATTTCCATGTTTCCATTCTGACATGCTTTGTTCTTGTCGCCGTTCATCAACAAATTTCAGAATTCTTTATGGTGGGGCAGAGTCGACTTTAAGTTTTCTTTCCTTTTGAGTTTCCTGTAGGCTACTTTACCAGTTGTTACCATTTCTCTGTAAAAGGGGAAGTAGAGATGACTAATTCAGATTACCCAATTTTATTACTTGGTGACAGCTCTGGTAGGGGAACTGCCCAAATAAGAGTTGAAAACAGTTGACTAATAGGTTATTTATGTGTAAGTCTTTAGATTCTTGTTTATAAAACTTACTTTGAGGAAGTACTAGTAATAATAACAGAGGTTAAGTAATCTCCTACAGTATGCATTCAGGAAAATGAATTAATTATCTTAAAAGACTTTGATCTATCCCTGCTTCTTAAAGGGAGACAATATTCAACCTGGTCCTCTAAGGGCCTTGTTATGAACTTGAGGATGCGGCTGCCAAGGGAGCCAGGATGTGGTTTGGATTTGGGACCCATTGAGACCCCATCTGGGAGGGTCTGCCACATGCAGGGAATTCCTAGAATATGTTCACAGACACCACCTCATTTGTGAAGAGGTGATTTTTTTTTAGCTTACAGATTCTGGGGAAGGAAAAATTGCTCTTATATCATGAATTGAACTGTTGATTTCTCAAATGATATTAAATTGTTCTAACAGCAACTACTGCTTGGGGTTAGATTAGGAAGCTTCGACTTTTTTTTTTTTTTTTTTTTAATGGGAACTGTAAACACTTGTGAATTGTGAAATTATTTGAGCAAAGTTCTCATGGAAAGGCTATGACTGACCCAAGGTGGATGGGTGTCCTGTGAAGGTTAGTCATTAGCACCTTATCAAACTGATAATCTTTAAATATCTGTCCCATATTTATTTACTGGGAGTAGGTGAGACTAATTTTCTATTGATAAAGACTTTCAATAAAAATATATATCTTTTCCTCTATGTTGAAAATAAGGGATTTATTACATGGGATTTTCTGAACCAGGTGTTCATAAGCCTATTTAAAATTTGGTTAATAACACTCTACCTTGTATTGTTCAGGTCCAGACTTTCAGATGCCTGTCAGCCAGGTGACATTGGGACTGGTAGTGAGGCCTGTTTTCACTCATACAGTTTTGCGAGGGGAAATGTTCTCAACAGACACAGGTCTGTGCCCGTGAGGAGTGTGTTTATTTCACCTCCTGGGACTGTCAGTTTGAGTGGAAACGGGTCCAATTGCCATTTTGTCCATTATGTGAGGAATCACATGTGAACCCCAGAGTTAAGTGGCTCCATATTTCCCATGTATTCCAGTGATGATTTAGTCCCCCGTTGTGGCTTGTCACCCTGGATCACTGCCAGGCCGGCCTGCTGAATCCAGCTCTGGGGAAAAGCCAATTTCATTGTGCCAGTGCCTTCAGAGTCATGTTCTCCCTTGAAATCCCCCTTTTTGAAGATGTAGCCAGATAAAACTCACCTTCTGTATGTCTTTTTTTTTTTTAATTGTGAATTAAATTCATGTCATACAAACACAATAAAACTTAACCAAGTCAGACCTAACAGTGGCCTTTCTGAAGTAACAACAGCATGTGAATTACAGAGAAATCTGACTACTCACATTGTATCCACTTGGTGAAAGGGTTCTCTTGAACAAAGAGTCATTGCAGCCTGGGGAGAGCCTCGTCATCAGGTGGTCCTAGGCTGAGGCTCCGTCTCTGCTGGACACAGACCAAGGTTGGGATCCCAAATGTGGTGCCAGTGGCTGTGTGACCTAAGACTTGTTCCTTTACCCGATGGATCTCCCATCTTGTTATGTGTGGATACCCCTTCCCCCCAGAGCGGTTTGGAAGATTCAGAGAGGCAAAGTTAGCATGTGTGTGACAGAAGAGCAGGCACCAAGTACTCTTGCCTGGGCCCGACATCAGGAACCTTGAAAGGAATGCTGGACATGGGAGGGCGGACCTGCTCTGCCAGGTCCCTCCTTGCCTCGCTGGTAGAGTGACAAGTTATAGCTCCTCTGTTCTGCCCTGCCTCCTCTGTGAGAATTGTGAAAAATGTTTGAAAAGTGTCAGTATAGGGTGTTGGTTGGTATTAGAAGGCTTCTAGTGGGTAGGCTTAAAAAAAAATCTAGTCAGACTTTCTGGGCTTGAGTCCCAGCTCTACACCTTATAATTAGGTGTATGACCTTGAACAAGTCATTAACACCCTCTCTGGCTCTCACCTGTCTCACAGGATTGCTGCAAGGTTAAATGATGTATTGTGTGTGGAGTGAGGCATATGGAACTAACACCTAGTGAATCTCAATAAATATGCTCATAAATTCACCAGGACACAAGAAGGGGGAGGCAGAATCGGACTGAAAAACATTTGCATGGTTTTAAAATCTCTTGAGTTTGAACTGTGATGTAAAGAGTTGCCTTTTATGTCATGTTATGTTATTTAGAACAGGAAGGATCATCTTTTTCCTGAATAAACTGAGAGTGGCCTTCTCCTATAGTGCGGGGCTCTCTCATTAGACGCGCGCTAGTATTCTTTGGTTTTCTTTTCATGAGTGAATGAATCTTTTCACATCTGGGGGAATTCTTGATGGAATTGACCGAAGAGCGAAGTAAAAGCTCTAGCTTTGCACTGTCCATTATGGCAGCCATTGTCTTGAGCATTTGATTATGGCAAATGCGACTGAGGCATAGAATTTTTAATTTTATTTCATCTTAGTTCATTGAAAATTTAGAATGGTTGGTTGATTCAGCTATTGGAAAACTTTTAAGTACGTTTGGAACAATTCGGGCATGCAGATCTATTTTTTCAACTGTACGTTTTACATAGCTTAATCAGATCAAGTACTTCTGATGAAAACTTAGCGCCTGAATTGAGGTGTGTCATAAGTACAAAATACACAGCAGATTTTGAAGTGTTAATGTTGGGAAAAAAGGATGTAAAACTATTTTTAATACTTTTTACATAGATTATATATTGAAATGATAATATTTTGGATATGTAGAATTAAATATATTATTAAAATCAATTTCTTCTTGCTTTTTAAATGTTTCTACTAAAATTTTAAAAATTTTGTTTAATGTTTATTTTTGAGAGTGCGTGAGGCAGGGAGGGGCAGAGAAAGAGGGAGACAGAGAGTGCAAAGCCCAGCATGGGGCTTGAACTCATGAACCCTGAGATTATAACCTGAGCTGAAGTCAGATGCTCAACCAACTGAGCCACCCAGGCGCTCCTTTACTAAAAAGTTTAAATGTTGTACATGGCTCACATAATACTACCATTGGACAATGATACTCTAGAAGATCCTTGAAAGAACAGGGTAATTTCATTTTTTAATGTTTATTTATTTTTTTATGTGAGAGAGAAGGGTGGGGTAGGGACAGAGAGAGAGAGAAAGAGAATCCCATACAGGCTCTGCACTATCAACCCAGAACCCTATGCCGTGCGAGACCATGACTTGAGCCAAAGTCAAGAGTCAGACACTTAACTGACTGAGGAACCCAGGTGCCCCAAGAATAGGGTAATTTCTAATTTATTAAGTAAAATATAGTTTTTTCCAATAGGTTGTGACAAGTGTGTTGTTTTTTTTTTTAAAGCTTCCCCCCCCCCCCAAAAAGACT
>NW_027529433.1:4394946-4447605 GCF_008692635.1 Crocuta crocuta
AAAAGACTGCAGGACAGGGATATTTTTAAATATTCAGAGTTGGGGGGAAAAAAAAAAAGAAAAGGCACATTGCTGATGTGTTACCTGAACCTTATGTAATACAGCCCAACGCTCAATTCTTCTGTCTTCACTATAGACCTTTCCCCGCTGCTTTCTCATGAAATGTGCCAAGGGAGATACTCCCCACTGTCCACCAGGATAGGAACCCAAACACTACTTCTCAGCCAAATGTTCTGTTTCTTTGATGGTTGTTAACTTTGACATTCGATGTAGGTACCGTGTTCCCAGGTCACATTTTGACATGCCCCAGTTGAGATCAGTTTAGGAACTGTCATCCACGAGAAAATGACTTTTACCCACGTGCATGAATTAGCACTCTCTTCTTACTGTGGTACCAGAAATACAGAGATAAATTTTCAAGGGAATGATGGCTGGCTCCATGGTTAGTTGTCACCAGTGTATGTATGAAACATGAGAAGATAATACAATTGGGGTTATCAGTGTGTTTGTTTCTCATTCATGCCCTGGGTGGCACTTTAGTGTCTTCTAAGAGGTGAGGGAAAAGTGTTTGACTCCAATCATGACGGCTGGCTCACAAGGTGATGGCAGTGAGGTTTCCAACCTCTGATTGTGCTCCTCTGTAGTTGGGGTCAACAAACACTAGCCACTTTCCATGTCAGAATCTTCCATTGTGTCTGCTTGGTCTGTGACAGCACATTCCTTTCTACGATAAACATGGCAGATATATTGCCATCCTCATACCTTTCCAGGCTGAGAAAATGAATGGGAAGGTTTACTTGCCAATATTGTTCTATCCAGGAATTAAGCAGAATTGATATTTCTGTATTAAATAGAAGCCATTTTCACATTTCATGAAGAATCTTTAGCCAGCAAAGAGTGGCTTTTCCTTGCATAGAAACTTACAACACTGAGGCTTTTAAGTTTCATTGGTAGAATATAGGCTTCCTTTCCTCTAGTAGTTTGGAAGCACTTAACAGGAGAGGGTGAAATAGCCTTCTTCCTTTACCGAGGATAAATTAGACTAAATACATGGTGTCTGGATAGGAAAATGATAAAACAAAGTAGAAATAAGATTATGATTTTCAAGATGTCAAAAAAGCAAATCAAAATAATTGGATGTATTAAAGACTAAAGGTGAAAGCAGTTCTTTTTCTGCTTTTGTTACTTGGATGTTGAGGACTTGCCTTTTTTCTGATAAGAAGTTTTGGCTAGAACTGTACCTGTTGGACAGGAAAGGCATGAGGATTCTTCTCAGCAAGGACAGAATGAAAAGTTGCTTCCCTTGGTTGACTGTGGACTTCTGAGGGCTGGTCTGAGTCTTTTATTATATCTTCAGTGTCTGGTACATTGTTTAATGCATAGTAAGTGCTCTGTGAATATCGGTTGATGGATGGGAGATAAGTGTCTGTGGTTAGACTATAGAGCTAGGTCTATAACATGCTTTGAAGAGAACTCTACTTCAAGTACATTGTGGGCTTCCCAGTGTCATCATTGATTATGTGGTCGATAAATGTCCGGCAAACGGAGGAGTGAATGTGGGCTGAGATATAACTTCCAGTTTATAAGGGATTGTGGGAGTTTGGCCCATTTATAATTTGGGAATCCACAGAGGTACTTTGAAGCAGAGAAGTGAGGTTAAACATTAGGAAGGCACCATGGGTAGCAGATTGGCCAGAGGCTAGGAAACCAGGTAGGAAGGGGTCACTGGCAAGAAACAATGGGGGTGGAAAGCGAGGATTCTTTTTTTTTTTTNTACTTCTCCGCCATCTTGCCCCCTCTCCGGAAAGCGAGGATTCTGAGGGTCAGGTGGGCAAGACCACAGCTAAACTGAATGAAGCACAGTCCCAGGGGGTGGGTGCTTGTCTGGTTAGCTTTGGACAGGAGCTGGGGCGGCTCTTTGGATAGGAGGGTTGTCATAAATAAGCTTCAAGTCCAAGGAATAGATAGGCAGAGTCTTCTCACGTGCTGGCCTCACTTCTTCTCAAAAATAGAAGTCATCCTTTGAGGAGGTTGAGGTGAAGGGGCGTTTAATGCTTCCCTGTGTGGAAAGGAGCTCTTCTTGGTGCCGATGTGGCGAAAGCATCCATCTTGCTGTGAATTCTGGTCGTCTGTTTGATGGATTATTCCATAGAGAGCTCAGGTCCTCCATCTGATGGGGTAAGTCCACAAGGATGGTCTGGATCTCACATCAACAAACATGTGGTTTTGTTGTGATCAAATGCTAAAGTCTGTGAAAGAGGCTCTGTACAGCTCCTCCATCAAGTAGATTCAGTTCCAGTTGGTAGTCCTCTTGTCATTCCAGCTACAGAAAGAAATTCCATGATCCTTACATAGAAAGCTTTTTCACGGTAATGATCCACTTTGTTAATTGCCCCTCAAAAGAAAGGGGATGAGCTCACCTCATATGAATGAATATACACCGTGATGGTGTAGAGGTGTCTCCCTCACTGTCACTGTAAAATATATGTATGCTTTTACATGAAGCTTGCTAACATTGTTAAGTCATAGCTGTATATATTTTTATCATTTCCCATGCCCAGCTGCAGCAACCCCTGCTCACCACTGACGAAGGCAGTAGCTGTAAAGTTCTGAGATCCTGTCCCCCTTAAACACCCTCCCTGCTCTTTGAAATTTCATCACGATTTCCTAACAGAAACTGGCTCCTTTTGAATTAAATATTGGTTTAATCTACATTCACTTTTGGATTAATTCAAAAGCCAAATAAAGTTTTTGTAATCTTTTTCCCTTCTTGTACTCTCATGCCTATGGGAACCACCAGGGCCACAGTGGTCCTGTCTTTTAAGACACCACCCTCCTCCAAGCCACAGGCTAGCCACTCACCACATATGTAAGGCTAGGGTTCCAGGCAACCTGTACAGATGGGATTGACCCCTGGTCTCTGTACTTTATGTTACCGGCCCGGAACAGCCTGCGAAAAACTCTTAAGAGCTAATTGGCAAGCTCAGATGAACTTTGAAGTGTACCTGATTTTGATCCAAATTAATATATATATGCAGCCAAGTTGTGTTAGGAAATGATCTCTTCCTGTCATTAACTCCCAGCTTAGGTCATCTCTTTCATGTAATGAAGGCAAATGTGAGAATTCACTTTAGAATCTAGTGTGACTCATCTGGAAGAGCTGGCTCCGCTCTGGTTGCCTCATCACCACGGTCCTCTCTTCCTGCTTCATTCCCAAGTTGTATCTCTGAATAAGTTGAAGTTCAGTCCATTTTTCTCCTAATATTCATGGACTGGCTGTGGACTGGCAAGACTTGCATGGACTTCCCATCATCATTCATGGTCAGGGTAGCCGCTTCTGGACCATTCATACCCTACATCAGGTACTTTTAAGTCTCTCTTCTGGGAACCGTCAGGCATTTTGGTATAAGGGTAGCTGTCGAGAAGATCCCTTGGGCAGACCTCCAGGAGTCGTATTTTCCTTTAGCTGCTGTGATATTCTATGTTTTATGCTTGCATATTTATATTATCTGTACATCTCAAAGCAAAGGTAGTTCTTCAGCTCACCAAAGGTCACATCTCAGTCTTCCCTGGTGCCTCGTATACTTTTGAAACCAGGCAACAACTCTTTATGTGCTAATTATTATTGCCGGACTCGAATTTCCGGAAGATGTTTATATGCGTTTTCTCCCAATTATCAAAATAATCCATGTTCATACAGAAAAGTGTACGCATGCAGGAGAAAAAAAATCAGTCTCCTTAGAAGTCACCACTTCCAGTCTACTGGCCAGGCTCCTAAGAGTGTCTCTTTTTGCACATTTTTTTAAAGTTTACTTTGAAAGAGAGTGGTGGAGGGGCAGAGAGAGACTTCCAAGCAGGCTCTGCACTGTCAACATAGAGCCTGCCATGGGGCTTGAACTGTCAGCTCATGATCAAGAGTCAGATGTTTAAGTGACTGAGCCACCCAAGTGCACCCCTTTTTATACATTCTTTTCTCACATAGTTGAGTACTTCCTCTGTATACAACTCGACCTTCAGTTACTTTTTGTTTAATAGGATGTTATTATTCATTTCCCCGTATCATTAGAAGTTTCTTGTTAAAAGAAAGCATTTCAGGGGTTGACTATTACGTCTGTGGTATACATTTAAATCATTGTAACTTTTCTTCTATTTTTAATATTTAAGTTTTCTGATTTTTTAAAATCATTGAATATAAGCTTCACGTGTCCTTTTATAGACATTTGTTCGGTTTTAAAAATGTGTCCCGGAAAGTTGGGCTGTCACTGGCAGTAAAAGAGAGGGCTTGTTTTAGCGCCCTGTAAGGACCCCTAAGGACCCAAACCTTTGGGAAGTAAGAATGGCACCTCGTTTTAATTTTACTGTTTTTATTACTAATGAAGCTGAATGTTGTTCATGAACACAATAGCTGCTTGTGTTTTCTTTTTTGTGATTACATCCTTCTTTCCAGGTGAAACTGTCATTTGTGACTTGTGATGTTTATGATTTCGACTGCTTTCGCCTAGAAAGGATGCACAACTTTGCACATACTGTCTTCTCAGTTATAGTTAATCACATACAACATTGTCCTGTATTCGAGGTGAAATCAGGTGTGAAAGTGTCGACGAGAACATACCTGGAGGTTCTCGTACGACTTCTTGGTTGTGACTGTCAGTCTGGAACATCAGCTCTACCCAGTAAGCACCAGACCTCGTGTGCGCCGCAGCCGTCACCCCGCCTCCTGCCCTGGGACTTCTCCTTCCCCCTCTGCCTGTCCAGGGTATATGTGGTATAGCTCATGTTGATAGAATAATAATAATAAACATAACATGCTGGCTCACAATAGAGTATTTGCCGACCCCGTGAAGCGATTCATACCTGCTTCTCTCCAGTGTTCCTTCTTGCTTGGCTGACTTCCCTTACCTCTTCCTTATCACTTTTTCCAGGGAGTCCTCTCCCTGCTTCTTTCTTTCTTCTCCTTGCCGTCTCCAAATTTTCTAGGCCACCCCGTGACTTCACTTGCCACTCACGGGCCAGACCTCCCCAGACCTCTTCCTCCGGGCTGCAGGCCCATATAGCCACCTGCTTGCGGTAGGTCTGCCCTTCATGTCCTACTGCCACTGATGATACATCGTGCCCCAGAATGAACCTATTCCTTCCTTCTGACTGGCTCTGTGGCCTGAATTCCCTCTCCTCGTAAAAAGGCCTCTAGTCCATCCACCAAGTCAGATACCAGAGCAGCATCTTGAGATCCATCTTTCGCTCATTGCCCACATCCCATGGGTTATATGATGACCTGTCCATTCTCCCTCCTTCATAATGCTTCTCCTGAATCCCTTTTCTTCCTGCCCTGGTCCAGGCTGGACTCATGGGAGGAGCGAATGTGTGTTTATCCTACTCAGTGTAGTCTTAAAAAATAAATATATATCTTAAATATTATTTTATTTTGTATATTATTTTAAACAAAAATAAATCTGATTTCTCCAAAATACAATCGATATTTTGCAGGGTGTGGTATTTTAGTGGAGTATTTGTGAATTTTTAATATAAAGAGAACCCTTATCCATGAATCTAACTTTTGTAAACACTTGAATTCTGTACCTACTTATTTGTTTTAAAGCAAAGTATGCCTCAAATAATGTCTAATATATATTAGTCAAACAAGAGCCCCTGGACATTACTTTCCAGCTAAAAGGCTTTTGATTTGAGGGCTTGACATTTTTTCTTTGGATAGTAAGTATTTCCATATTGCAATATGTATTGTTTTTTGTAATATTGGAATTATCCTGTATTAGCTAGCTTTTCAACTTCACCTCCCAGGGAACTCAGGCAAGAAACACAAATATTTTCATAAGATTCTTTGGAGGAGTAAAATTAATATTTTTGAGAATGAAATACGGTGAATTGTCTCCTAAGGATTGAAAGACTTTATTAAGATAGCAAAATCTCCTTCCCCAGGGGTGTGTTTTTTCAGGGCTTATTGGAAATATGGTGCTGGGAAGAATAAAAGGAAATTTAATGCCATGGAAGTTGGAAACAGACACTGAAATCCAATCCTTTTTAGAACACATATAACACTAATTCCCAGAGATTTAAGATAGCTCTGTTCGCTTCCTGAGGCTGTCAGACTCATTATGACTATGACACGGAAAGGTTCTTCGGCACAAATATGCCATGACAATGTTTAATTACTGCAAATATTTACTATACTTGAAGGTGGGGTGTCCCTGTGGTCTGCCTTCCCTTACTGGTATCAGGTCGCTTCAGTGTCGGTACTGGTTTTTTTTTGGCTTCCCCCAGACCAGATCCTGTGACCAGGATTCAAGCACAAGTTGGTTGTTAGGGAGGTAATCCCAGAAAGCATCATTAAGGTAACAGGTAGGTGAACTAGGGAGGCGATGAAAGGCAATAAAGGGGTGATCTTGAGCAAGTTGCTGCTGTGGTCACCTAGGGCTGAATGGCTGGTGAGTTCGAGGAGGCATTCTTCAGAACCAGCCCATTGGAGGGGCCAGCCAGCTAGGATAGGCCGTCTCCACCTCGCATCCATCACTGACTGCTCTCGAGGCCAGCAGTTAAGGCCTGCTCTGTGCTTGGGTGGTTGTCGTGGGTGCTTGCTGTAAGCAGAGGTGAGAACAGGGAGGTGAGGGGTATGCATGGGGCACTGATGGTGCCTACTGAGTGCACTACTTTCGTATTTTTAACATTGATAGACAGGCTCACTTGAGGGAGACATCTCAGATGGTCAGAAACCAAGCACATACAGAGACTGCTAGTAGAGTGTAAGTTATAGCAGTGTCTGATAGATGTTGAAGTGAATTTAAAATACTGAGAATTTGATACCATTGATCCTGAAATGGGGAAGAGAAGATTGTAGAATCAGTCTCGGAGAGGTGTCTAGGTGTTGATCCTAAAATGATATCTCGTGCCTCAGTAACAAACACCGAACAGCCATTATAGTAACAAATGGAACAGCTGGATTGTCAGGGCTTCCTACAGGCCTGAGGTTTGCTCATTGCTAATCAGTCTATAGAGGTATAACTAGGCCCGCAAGGAAGTTACGATATTTTTTCCATGTACTCAGATCTGGAAGAAAACAAAAATCTGACGGAAATCTGTAGCCAGCCAAGTCTGAACAGAGCCATCGACATTACTTTGGGAAATTCCTGGGGAAGGAAAGAAGGTGGCATCCAAGCTCTGAGTGCACCTTAAAAAGAGCCCTTCTCTTTTATTTTTTTATTCCTCTCTGTTACACAGCAGTCTTGAGGACACATCTTAAAATGGAAAATATAGTCTCATATCCTGCTGGCTGTTCTTTCGTGTCATTTAGGGGATGAGGGGATAAGATCTCGAAGCTACCAGATGCCTAATCATCTGGACCTATCATGTGCTGGTGTAGCGGTGAAGAGTAGGAGAGTGTCCCTGTCCTTCAAGAGTTTCCAATCCAGCCATGAGAAGACAGGCAGGGAAGTCACTGCTTCCGTAATAAATTGATTATGTTGGAGACAGAGGAAGGAACAATTAATTCTGCCATTTGGGGGGTGGGGGCATCCCAGAGCTATGATGTTTGAGTTGGGCCTTATAGATGACTAGGTTTCACTAAGGGATGAAAGCACAGAGTGGCATCCAGATGGGGATAAGTGTGGACAGCAGCAAGGGGGCTGGAAATGCGGTGAGTGGTCAGGGAGCAGGGAGTGGTTGCCGGGCGGCATGAGGTACACAGCCGAGTGAGCCTGGAAATGTGGACACGGAAGTCAGCCGGTCAAAGTTCTGAGGGCCTTGCCACTGCCCTTACTGTCTCTCCCACACCATCAGAAGGCAGATGGCATTTACAGCCAATCCATTTCTGTCGATTCCACTTTTCCCAGCAAACATCCTGCCATCATAGATGTAACTTTGGGTGATGAATGGAGCTTTTACAATCTGTGTGGGGCTCAAAGTTCCACCAACGAAGCCTTTTGGTGGCGAAACCAACATTTTGTGCTTAGTGGCTGACCAGTGATCCGGTATGGCCTGTGAATGCCTTGTTGAAGGGGGAATCAACACACTTCATGCAGGTGGCCAGTATTACACAAGTGTATGTACTACTTAGCCTCTTTCTGCCATGCATTTTCTGTCATTCCAACAAGCCCATGTGTTCTGCATTTCTGGAAATATCTAGCTGTACATAATAGAATAGAATTCTTTGTGCTTATTTTTTCCTAGTTTCCTCCCTTCTCTGCTCTAGTTGTGTCATAGCATTAGTGTGGTGGTGCTTCTGGATATTCTTCAGGGGTGCCTCTGCTCTTACAATACATACCTCTGTGTGTGGATTGAGAAAGGGAACCAAGTCATAAGCTGGCTGCGGGCTTCCTCCCATGTTACATTAAGCAGCTGAATACCTTTAGTTGTCATTTTTGTCTTTTGTTTCTAATGGAGTAGCTGCCTTGGTAGAAAGAGAGATCACTCAATATGGTGTCCAGGTCCTGTGACCATTTCTCAGGGTGAATTGGGAGCAGGAGCTAAAAGTGACTCCCAGACACATCTCTAGGATCCTAGAGGAAGTTGGTCCATTATTATCTCAGTGGATCCTTGCACTGACCTCTGGCTGTTTAAATTCAAAATTGCATGTAGTTCATCCACTCTCAAAAAGGCCCCCCGAGTGGCCATGCTATAGAGAACTCCCTCAGCTAGTCACCTTGTTTATTTCTTAGGCTGAGCAGTGTGCTCACGATTGTTTTTCCCGTAGGAATCTCTACTTCCTCTTTTATCACTCATAGAGTTTGTTTTTTTTTTTTTTCCCATGGAATTCCCCTATTTCTCTGTAGATCCACTTTTATCCCATCCTTTGAAATGGCATTCAGGCTTCCAGGAGATGTTTCCCTGATGATTTCACAGCAGAAGATAAAGACTTAAGAGTTTTCTATGCCAAAGAAAGAAAGATTGAGAGGTCTTGAATCCAATTTAGTAAATTGGCTCCTGACAGCTATGTATCTTTGGGTGAATCACTGTCCTTTAGTGAATGAGTGTAAGAATAATGAATTCTAAGACTATTCCAGTAGCCAGATGCATAGTTCTTCTCTCTGCTCCTTGTCAGTCGCTCTCCCCAATACAAGAGAAAATACAAAGGTAAATAGGATATTTTTTCAGTTTTGTGTGTAGTGTCCAACATCACTGTGCACTGTACTCTACTCCATGTGCAGGGACCATGCTGGGGGGCTGGTTCTTGAATTCCAGAAGATGGCCCTTGTTGTTCCTGGTCTTTTGAGTGTACACATCTCAAGAGCCCTAAACCGTGATTTGACTTGGCCTGGCTCATGTGAGCCTTCACTCACTATTAGAATCCTTGTGGTCTCATGACCAGAGCACTAGATCATTTATTTCCCTTTCATCACTGTTGAAAGCTGCCAGTGGAGAACCTCTTGAGGCTGAATGAGCTTTTACTTTCTGATTGAATAGAAACTTGTATGGGAGGGTACAGATTTATGGAAGGTTACGGATTGGTGACCAATGGGCAGGTAAGAAGTTCTTTAGTGGTTCATCAGCTTCTGTGGAAGAATAGCCTTTGGCCTCTAGCTCTGTTATTGGTTATGCTGTTTTCACTGAGTTTTAAACTTGTGAAATTTAGTGAGAGTGAATGTTCATGTACATTCTGTTGGAAACAAGACTAATATCAGTGCTCAAAAATTGTAGAAAATGGAAGAAAAAGCCTAATGTCATTGCTCAAAAACTGAAGAAAAATGCTCCAAACCTTTGTGCATATAACATTTAGGAAAGTTTTCTAATCAAGATTACTAATCATCTAATCAAGATGATTTTGAGGGGAAGTTTCTCCATCTCTGATTAACTGAGAGATCACTGTGGTGATTTTTGGTTTCATAACCCCAACTCTGTACTCACGGTAGTGTGTGCCACTGCCATATTAGAAGATGTGACATATCTGGGTTGTTTCATAGGTCATCAAGAACAAAGCATGCAAAACTAGAACTATTCCCAAAATTCAGAATTCATGGTCAAGCTTTCCAAAATAGTGTTACAGGAAAGTAGTCTTATTTGGCTTCTATAAACTTAGTTGTTCAGGGGCACCTGGGGGACTCAGTCAGTTGAGTGTCTGACTCTTGGTTTCAGCTCAGGTCATGATCTCACTGTTTGTAGGTTCAAGCTCCGTGTTGAGCTCTACTCTGGCAGCATGGAGCCTGCCTGGGATTCTCTCTCTCTCTCTCTCTCTCTCTCTCTCTCTCTCTCTGCC
Organism: Crocuta crocuta; assembly: GCF_008692635.1. Classification (NCBI taxonomy): domain Eukaryota; kingdom Metazoa; phylum Chordata; class Mammalia; order Carnivora; family Hyaenidae; genus Crocuta; species Crocuta crocuta. The sequence continues at coordinate 4,405,148 of NW_027529433.1, forward strand.
CGTCCCCTATTTATACTGTCTCTCTCAAAATAAATAAAAACTTAAAAAAAATAAACTAGTTTATTATTAAACAGGATTTCTTTTTATTGTAGCACTTTTCAGAGACTTTAACATGCTCATGTGCATAGCAGTTTTTCAAAGGTAGGATATAGGATTTGACATTTGTCCTGGGACCCCTATGGTCTAAGTGCCTGTGACCATTGCTCATAACTCAGATCACTCCTACACACTGGGGGAGATGTAGCCATGTGGTCGATTTGAAACCGTTACAGATCCTCTTTCGCTCTTCTTATCTGGAACTGCAGCCTTATTTCCCTTCCCCTTGAGCCTGGACTGGCCTTCTGGTTTGCTTGGAGTGATAGGTGCAGCACAAGTATTGTGTGAGTTCCAGAGCTTAGACCTTGAGAGGTCTGGCAGCTTCTGCTTTTGCCCTGTGGGGACTCTACCTTGGGACTTCCATGTAAGGAAGCTAGTCCAGCCTGCAGGAGGATAAGAGAGAGGCCCGTGGAGGAGAGCTTCCCCCATAGGCAGGCAGTGTTAACCACCAGATATATGAATGAAGCCTCAGTGGGCCTTCTAGCATCGCTGTCCCAGCTGAGAGCAGTGAGCCTGGGCACAACCAGCAGAGGGAGCTGCCTAGCTGACACGTGGAATCATCAGACATAATAAATTGTTGTTTTAAGCCCCTGTATTTTGAGAAGCTTTGTTACGCAGCAATAGTTAGAGATACTGTGACATCAGCTGTAGCACCCAAATAAAAACGGAAACGAGACCAAAAAATATGGTTGTTTATCTAACCAGATACTTTCTATGAGGTTTAAATGAAATTTACGGACAGGGATTTTCTAGAAACCTGAGTCGGGTGAATAATGAACAAGAAAAAAATGGGTTTGGCACGAAAAAATGGCCCCCAGGCCCAGCGTGAGTGACCCAGCGCAGGTGGTGCTAACGCCGCCTCTGGAAGAACGTTAGAGGAACCGACGGAGGAGTTGCGGCCTTCTCACTGCCGTCAGTGACATTTTCCCAGGGCCCGTCTGACAGCTATCTCTGAGATGACCAGGGCCACTTAGGGCTCATTCTTTCAGCCTCATGATTAGATTCAAGCAGACACAGCTTCGGACGCGGCCCATCTGCTCCACTCGCTGGCCAGCTGCGGGGATATGAGACCTTGCCAGCGTTGCAGCCATACAGCAGGTTTAATTACTACCGGCTCTTCGGAGCAAATCTGATTAGCAGATGTCAGAAGGCCCCACTGAGATGTGGAAATGTCAGAGGCCCTGGGCAGTGCCCTTCACCGAGGCCTGATTGCTGAGTGCCCCGGGCCTGGCAGCTCTGCGTCCTTCAAATACTACATTCACCATCTTTTTAGTGCCCTGGGGCCAGGGGGGCATGCTTTACATGGCAGCCAGGACTGCAGGCTCCGTACCACGGCTGGGAGGCCTCTGGCAGAGCCCCGTCGGTAGCTAGGCCCAGGCTTTATCATGCACACATGGGAGGGTTGTGATAGTCATGCTATGGCCACACTGGCCACAGGGAGTTGGGAAGAAGCAGAAGGTTCTGGGAATCATGGGAGCTGGAGCTGGAAAAGACCCACTTGGTCATAAGGCCTCTTCCTCCGTCATGGCCTGATCATTCCCCCCGGGATTCTCTGGAGTGGTTTGTAAAATCTGTTTCCGAATGACTCAGGCTGGGAGTCTTCCAGCCACCCCCTTGGGAGACGGAGTGGCTTTTGCTGTGGAGGAAATATTTTCCTCACTATTGGTTGGGATCTTTTGTTGGTTGGCTCCAGCCCCATCACTCCTGGCCAGCCTCCCTCAGACCACCCTGAGCAAGTCTCCCTCTACCTCTTGCCTTCCCACAGTTAAATCTCTGTCTTGCTTCCGCTGAGCAGCAGTTAAACTGAGGAGGAGGGGCCTGCTTCCTGGCCTTGGCGCTTTCTGAAGCGATGACTTTCTCCAGCTGCTTTGGCATTCTGATTCCCCTGCTCTGAATCTCTCTGCGATATTTTCGCCCCTGTAACATTTCACGTTGTGGTACTTCATAAGCACCGTAAGGGGATGTATGTACCATGAGAACGACCTGTTCACTGAAGATTTTTTTGAACGTTCTTTGGAGTCTTCGCTAGATTGGATCGACCTTGGTTTATATGCCATGGACCGAAGGGTGCAGAAAACTGTGGGTGGAACATGGCTCCTGCAGAGGCCAGTAATAACGAGACCAGACGTTGCACAAACTGGTTGGCACAGCCACGTGCACACATTGGTCCTGCGGCAGTTCTTCTGGGGAGTTGCTGTGACTCAGTGTGCAGTCAGTAAAGCAAAGACAATCAGAATCTGTGTATCTGCACAGACCACAGCCTACTTTGGAACGTTTAGTAAGCAGGGGATCGTGGTTTTGTGGGTCTCTGACTTTGTTGTTACTGACAGAGCTGGGAGATGAAAAGCAGGAGCTCACCAATGAGACCCGAGTTCAGGCCATATGGTGTTTATAGGCCACGAGATCCAAATCGGAAGAGTGGTTTAGATCCATGTTTTTCTGAGCACCTTTCCCAGAATGCTACAGTACCTAGGGGCATTTTGGGGGCTCCCTGGAGGTGATGGTGGTCATGGCAGCGAGGTGGCCCTTGTCAACCCCTTATTTTATCATCAGCACGGCTCTGCTTTTATCTGTCTCATGTACACAACTGGGGTTGTGTGTCAGATTCTGTTTGATAAATAGTGTTCCATGCTCAGAAAGAAAGTTTGCAAACCACAGGTTCGGAGGACTGACTTCTAGCAAAAACAAACAGAGAGAGAGAAGCCTCTTTAGCCGAGCAACTAACGATTACATTTCTGGGATCCACATAGATCAACCCACAGACATTTGGAAGCAGCAAAGGCAAAGAATTAAACAAATAGATATTTCTGGGTAACTACTTTGTCATCAAGGAACTCTTCATCAGTATAAACAGAACATGTGGACCATGACCTCTAAGTGGCAAGGCGAACAAGAGGCGAGTTCTGGTCATAAGTGCAGGTGACTGCAAATCGTGTTGTTCTTAAGTAAGCGGCGGCCAAGTCCTGGAGTTGAGGTGAGTAAGAATCATGTGATAAAAGCAACCGTTTATTGAGAGCTTTACATTTGCTAGACACCATGCCTCAAGATGGGTCACCCATGCTGGGAAATGTAGGTTTTCTGTTATCCCCATTTCACACATGGGGAAGCTGAGACTCAGAGGTGAATGTGCCCAAGGTCACACAGCTGATAAAGTGATGGAGCTGGGGGATGGGTCCCTTAGGGTAGAATTTCTGTCTTTAAATATTTTTAGTTTGTTGCCGTTCTCTTTATCTGTGTGTGTGTGTATGTATGTATGTATGTATGTATATGTGTCGGAATATTTTTTCCCCTCCTAATGGGTTTGGTGAATGGAGTACCTAAGGATACCTAGTGTGAGAAAATGTCTTTCTTATCACAATTCCATCTTGAGGGCATTCCAAAGTTTACTCCATAGAAAGTAGAAATTTAGTGCTACATGCAAATAATCCTCACTGATAGAAAAAAAATGTAGAGAAAAGGAGCTAATAGTCTAACCTTCACAATGTGTACTAATACTAAGCAGACACATGCAGCCCCGTAAACATGTTTGTGCCTGGATTTAATGGCTCATAGACAGTCATGCAAAGTTTTATTGGTGCGGTAGAAATCAGATCTGTCACAGCCCATTGCTAAGGCAGATGGGAATAAAGTTTCACCGGTTTTGAGTTTTTAAATACTGGGTGCTTTTCTCAGATATCTTAGTTTCTCCGTTTCATCCTTTTAGCAAAAGGGTAAGGAGACGTCTCTTTTGGGGAGGGGGTTCTGCTCTTGTGGCTTAATTCACGGCCTTCCTTAGGGCATGAACTTATTCGTTGTGGTGGCCAATAACCAGGTTGTTCGATCGTGTGTCAGGTTCGGTTGAAACTCCTCTCTGGTCCGTTCACTCTGTTGGAGCAAAGTAGGTCCCCTAAAGAGTGAATTTAATGGGCATTTAGCTTTGTTTTTATAGGTGCATTTGGAAAAGCTGGAGCTGTTTGAGAAACTATTTCACAACACATCCAGGTGGCTCCCATGATCTGCCTCCATGCAGCACACGAATTTTAAACAAGACAAAAAAGTGCAGTGCCTTTCTCTCCCGGAGCAAGTGAGGCCCTCCGGGAGAAACCTGAACTTATGTGGGTGCTTAGGAAGTATTGAGCAATAACTCTTTCAAGCCACAAGGGCCCTGTTTGCCTTGCAGAAATTTATGAACAGTGCCCTGGTGGCTTGCAAAAGTTCATTTTCTTTCCCATGTGCCTGGCTCACTTCCTGAAAGTAATGTTTTCATTGAAGGATTCGACCATACTAGATCTTTACAGAGACGTGCCCGAGAAACCTTGCCCTTGATTCTGTAGCCCGCGACAGTGACTTTGCTGAAGTAGGGCCTTAGAAGTGGCCTCCTGAGGGGAATGTTGGTGTAAGGGGACATGGAGAAAGAGTTGCCAACCTGCAAGTTCTATCTGATCTCACGGAACAGATATCTGAGGTCTCACAGCTCATGTTGGAGTGGGGCGTGCAGAGGCGTTGGACCCGACTGGCTGTGAAAGTGTGTGATCTGCGTCGCAGTGACAGGCAGCTTGTCAGGGCTTTCCAGAACATCTGTTTCAAAGAGGGCGGTTGAGATTCCTACAGGGGAGTATTTCCATTCATTGTCCATGAGAAACAAGAGTGAGTAGGCGTGAGTGAGGCACAGATCAAGAGGAAATGAGTCTGCTCTCCACTTGGGATTACAAGGCAGATGAATTCCATATTTTGGTCAGGGAATGTTTTCTTTTAGAAAAAGGAAGACAAGAGAGACAAGTTCAGATTCTGACCCAGTTACTGAAAAGCAGACCTAAGAGGCCGTTAGTTATATGCCTGCAGGAACAGTCACTTCAGTGGTTGTTCTTTGTTTTCATGTTCTGGTGTGTGTGTATGTGTGTGTGTGTGTGTGTGTGTGTGTACACATGCCAGAAAATGGTCCAGGACTTACTGGCACACTTTTCTGCCGTTGGCCTGACTTTCCCACCACGGTGGCCCAACCTCACCAGAACAAGCTGCTTTAAAACTGTTGTAGTCAGCGGAACTGTGGGTCCTCACTGCATCTGCACACATCAGTGACTCGAGGATTCACACAAATAATACATATTCATCCTATTGACCAAAATCACAACAGAAGTTTTCCTGGCTAATGTTTCTCTGAGAGCTGGTAGCCCCATAAGAAGGCAACTTTGGATTTTGATTTGGAGATTCCATATGCCCACCCTGACCCTTACTACATAAATCCTAGAGTGGAGAGGCTCATTCGCTCTTTGTCCTTTGTGTTCAAAATGTCCGACCTCTGCTGATTCCAAACCCCAGATCAGCTGTTTTACCTCTGAGGTGTCATTCAGCAGGTAGTTGCTGGGAACGTGTTGCATGCCCCAGATGCTCTGTGAGACTGTGATGGTGAGTACGGAAGACACACATGGTCCCTGCCCTCTGAAGTTTGCTGTCCGCAGCAGGCTGGGCAGTGAGGCTCCCACAGCCTGGCGGCTGGTATGGGAATTGCACATTGTCTAGAAGACAGCCACCCAAGGAGCTGCACAGAGCCAAGGACAGGATGCTCTCCATTGGGAAGTCAAGCGTCTCCCTGTCATTGCCACCCCAGCACTGGCGAGTGGTCAGTGATTTTCCTCAGCCACCCTCAGGCCGCCCTGGCCTGGTCCCAGAGCAGTCAGCAGTGCGGCCTTCTCACCCCTTGCAAGAGCCAGGGCAGAGAGTGCTTGCAGCTCGCGCGGCCCACTAGAGGTGGGTCTGCCTCTAGCCTCCCGGCCTGGAACTGCAAGATACAGTCAAAGCCTGTGACACACTGCCTCCACCCCCAGTCTTTTCTTCCCTCAGTGCATCTATAGCAGTGGCTTTCCGCCTTGCCCTGATCCTCCTGATACTTCCTCCTAGTTGTCTCCAGGCAGATCTCCCCGTCTCTTTCAGGCCGCCAGCTGTCTGTACCTGAGGATGGCTCTGTGGCTGAGGAAATGGTCTTTGTCCCCTTGTGTCTACAAGGCCAGAGCTGAGGTTTGTGTTTCAGGGAAAAGGCTGTGGCCATGACTGCCCTGCCATGCTCTGCCCTCTCAGAGGGGCAGTGAAGGAAAGTGGGAAATCTGGAGAGCCTTAGCACGAGGGACGGGAGACTGCTATTCCGCGCCTGCTCTGGCAAGGTCTCTGGTGCCCCGCCGCCCTCCCTGCAGGCTGAACAGAGCTCCCGGGATGTTCCCTTAGGTGCGTACTGAGCAGGCACTGAGGGCGTGGGATGAAGAGTCGGGTGAGGATTTGGAGCTCAAGAAGTGTGTGGGGCTGTCCAGCAAGGGTGAAAAGACATTCTCTTAAATCCACCCTACTGTAGAAAGTGCAGTGCCCTTGACGGGGTACAGATAAAGGCTGCATCATTCAGTGGAGGCGGATGCTCTAAACAGAAAGGCCTCCGCGGAAGAGATGCCTTAGGAGCTAGACCTTGAACACCACATGGGAAATGGACATGTGGGGTTTGAAGGGGTAAGGAGACCACAGCACGAGGTGGGCACTGGCAGGCCGCCTGCTTGACTGGAGGTCTGAGAGTAGCGGGGAAGGCCGAGTTGTGTTCTGTGCCTCCCGGGACCCTGGACACACGTGGTGGCCGCAGCTCGGAGGAGCCCAGCAGGGTGATTCCTGAAAGTCCCAGGAAGCAATTCACTTTGCGGGTAGATTCCACAGAGGGACAAAGGCAAGTGGGTTTGGCAGCTCTGTAAAGATCACCCCGCTGGGCTCACAGCAGCGTTTGCCATTCAGAAACCTGAGCCTCTCAAGGGACCCATCTGGAGAAGGCCTGCTCTGGAGTAATGTGAGGCTCGGTAGAGATTGTTAACTTTGCTTTTCCTGATGGCAGATCAGAGCCATCACACAATGCTGGAGAATTTATTTCCCAAGGATGTAGAGGTAGTTGGACAAAAGCTTAACTACAATGGTTTAAGAAAAAAAAATCCAAAGGTCACGGAGCTATTAAATTTCTGTAACTTAAGGATTCTGGAATTACAAGTGGCTTCCCTCCTAAAGTGGACCCTTGTCATAATTCAAATCCAAGCATACCTATGTTATTTCTCCTATAGAAATGCATTTTAAAAATGGAGATGATATTTTTTCTTTTAGTTTAATTTAACCTTAGTGGTTAAGGCTTCTGCCATTTGTAGGCTAGGTGGGCACGAGCTCGTGACTGTCCTCACCCTAAGTAGGTACCCAGGTACTTGGTGCTGCTTTAATTATTACGATTTTCCTGTGATGCAAGTCAGAACTGAAAGTTCTCTTTTGTGTTGGTTTTGCAGCACAGTATTCCTTTATGGGCTTATTCTTTATTTCCCCCTTCCCCCCGCCCCACACCNTTTCTGACTGGCCCAGCCACGAATCCGATGGGGTGTGACAGTCTGCTTCTGTGTTCTCCGTAGAACAGTAAATGAGAAAGGGTTTCTACAGGCAGCACTCGCAGTTGAAATAAGAGCTCCGTAGCGTCCTTCAGTGGGTTCCCACATCTCCCGACTGTGGCTACTTGGGCGAGAAACTGCAAAGGAAACGCTCATAAGGCCTTTGGGTCTTCAGTCATTGTGTTCGTATTTTGTTATTGAAAAACACTTAGGGGCTGCCCTTCCCACTTTTTCCCACCCCCTCTAGTTACCTACATGTTTCCTCTCCCCCACTTTCTCCGCCAGCCCACTGAGAAGGCCTGTTAGACAATTTTCCGGGTAGCTGATTTGGCATCTGTGCAGAGCCAGTGCCACGCAGGTCGGGGCTGAGGTGGGGTTGGTGGACAGGTGGGAGGTGGGGCTGCCACTCAGTGGTGATCTGTCAAGCAGTTAATTAAGGGACACACTTCCTCTCAGTGGGAGGTGAGGGGGTTTCTGTTCCTTTGTCCTTAGTGCTAATATTCCTGCCATTTCCCCTCCTGGAGACCTCAGGCTCTGCTCAGAACCCTTTCGTGGTTCCCTCCGGCAGTGCTGGAGGTCAGCATTCCCTTCTCACCAAAGATACTTTCAGGTTTCCTTATTGCTAAGGGCCGGGGGGGGGGATGGCAACTGTCCATGTGCCCTGTAGGTAGCAAGGTGACAGCTGCCTGGCAGGGCTGAGGGGTTGGTTGGGACAAACAGATCGCTCCAAATCCACCCCAGAGGGCCTCTTCAATGAGACCATTGTCTGCCCCACGGAGGAAGAACTGCCGTCTAGGGCTGCCATTAAGCCGGTGAATTTCGTAGCTGTTTTGATGTGCCACTGAGGAGGCAGAGCTGGTTGCAGTGCAGCAGCAGTAGCGGGATGCCTGGATAAATGCCTGGAATAGTCCCAAATGCCTCTACTTCCTCCCCATTGCTTAGGGAGACTAAAAAAGACCAGTGTGGTTCTCTCCCAGCCAGTCCCCTCTAGTGACCACCCGGTCCACTGCCTTCTGCAGACTGTGAACGTGAGGCCGTTGTGCTCCCTAAAAAGGATGGCCAAGACCAAGGTCTGTGGCCTCTTGAAATCAGTGACAGATACTTTAGAACTGAAGGGAGGAACTAACATGAAGCCATTGTTTTTGGAAAGACATATCATGTTTTTTCCGCCAATTTTGCAGCGTTGGCAGATAAAATGCTGTAGCCCAGAGATCATCACCAGTCACTTTTTAAGGAAACAAACAAGGCAGTGACCTAATTCAGTCCCTTTTCATTTATTATACATTCAAACATTACCAAAGAAAACTGGAAGGATTCCATTTCATAGTTTAGTTAACATGCAACATGTCTCTTAGCACACAAGGGGGGATGGATATTAACGGGCATGGCACACATTTTGTTACCCTGCTTAGCATTTTGCTAGTGCAAACTAAATGCAAAAACGTTTATTGTTTTGCCTGCGAAGGAAATTGTCGTATGCGTGTATGTACGTAGGTGCACTTTAAAAAATACCTTCTGTTTGCCACACGTTGTGCTAAATCACCCTTAGAGGCCACTTAGACTTTTTCTGGAGAGCCATGGGTTCTATATGAAATATTGAGAGAGCGTTAAATGCTAAAATGTGTGGTCTTAACCCAATGCATTTAGAGATCAGAGAAGGGAGAGATTTATATGGGTTGGAATGGAATTAAAAGATAGATCTTATTAACTTCAAAGGGAGGCATATGGAAATGTTAATGACTTAAAAAATAAAAAGCAAAAAATTGGCTGATTTGAGTGGACATTGCAAGTGGGCGTAAGGACGATGCCCAGCCTGGCTGTGTGGCTTCTGGTCTCTATCCCACCAGCCCATATCTTCAGAGGCTGTTGGGGGCAGCCTGTGCAGGGGCGACTCCACTGCTTCATCCCCACCTTAGGTGACAGCGCAGAGGGTATGAAAGCTCTCTGGTTCTCTAGGGGGTGATGGGATAGTCAAAGGTGGTGGGAAGGTCCATGAGTTAACAAATACTTGTTGATTGCCAGCTGTGTCTAATGATAACAATAAACACCCTTATTGAGTGCATTGATATGCTACACATTATTTTGTTTATTTCCCTCCATAACTCATTGGAATAGTGATTAAGTGCCTTCCCTGATTACTCAGAGGAAGAAACAGGCTCAGAGGTTTTGCCTGGGGTCGTCACACTGCTTCTGAGTGGCAGAGCCACGAATTTGAACTAGGCTGCTGACCTATGGCTCGTGCTGTTGAAGACTGTGTTTCCCAGTGTCTGCTTGGTGCTGGGCACTTAACAAAGGTCCATACTGTGGGGTTGCAGACCTCAGGCCGCCTTTGGATCTCAAACAGGACAGAAACTAAAGGAATAGGTGGCTTGCATGGCTGGGCTCCTTTGCCCATACGGGGATCTGATGGGGAAAGTGCCAGTGCAGATGTTGCTGCTTACCTTCTGAATTAGCAAAAAGGGTTGAAGGGAAGGTGTTGTCATGGGCAACTCTTCTATTGACTTGGGGAATGTTATAGCCTCCACTGTGGTACAGTCACACGTTCAGGTAGGCAGCAAGAATGAATAATGTAGGCTGCTGTACTGTGTAGCAATGAAGAGTAGTGGAGACTGAGGTAAACTAAAGAACTTATGCCCTTTATTATTTGTTTTAATGTTTACTTATTTTTGAAGGGGGGAGAGAGAGAAAGAGAGAGAGAGAGTGAGAGAAAGAGAGAGAGGGAGGGAGGGAGGGTCAGAAAGAGAGGGAGACACAGAATCTGAAGCAGGCTCCAGGTTCTGGGCCATTAGCACAGAGCCTGACACAGGGCTTGAACTCATGAGCTGTGAGATCATGACCTGAGCCAAAGTTGGATGCTTAACTGAGCCCCCAATGCACCCCAAAATTTACACCCTTTCTAAAAAAAGGGGACCACTTAGCTCTAATCACCTCTGTCATGTGGAAATGTAAGTCTGATAATGCCGGGTGTATAGGTTTTTTTCCTCCAGAAAAGGGAGAAATCTAGATTTTTACATTGTCTTTCAATCTTTGAATGCTACTAATTTTTCTTTAAATTAACGTGTCAGCGGTTGTATAGAAGCTTCCACATTTTCTAGCCTCTGGAAAGGTTGGAATAGAAATAGGAACATAGAGATTGGACCCAGCAAGACAGAAACCAGGGGTAACAAGTACATTTCACTGTGTGAGGCCACGCCAACACTTCTCAGACTTCCACATGGATGCAGATCACCTGGAATCCTGTTCCAGTGTACAGCCTGGATGAGGAGTTCTGGAGTGGGTTCTGGGATTCTTCTTGAATAGGGACTCAGCAGAGAAGGATTCTAAGGCAGTATGTAGGCTCAGTGGCAAAAAGCACTGTGATGAAGTAGTGCCACCTACTGTGAGCAGAGAAAAGGCACATGGCCTGACACATTGGCTGTCCCTGCAGCACACCGAGATAGCAAGGTGGATCTGCTGTTCATGGTCACTTCCAGATCCCCCTAAAACATCAGAATTTGAGAACACAGCTAGTCAGAAGCTTTTGATTTTTACATCCTTCCTTCTTGGGCACACGCCTCCATACAAGAAAAACTTGGATTCACCTCTCTATCATCTGGGAAATGGGATTAGACTATGAAGGTTTCAACTTGGGTGGGATAAAAGAAAAAGAGTTACATGATTAGCTCTCCCTTTTCCTGCTGTCTTTGGAGGATAAAAAAATGTGTCTTGCATATGTTGGTGTTCTGTTACTTCCACGTGGCCTTGGCGTCCCTTCAGCATGAGGTCCGTGGTGGGAGGAAAGGGTGGGTGCTGAGGAAATTGCTTTGAGCAGAAATCATCTTGTTTCCATTCACTAAGAGCTGTTCTTGGAGCCCTCTCCACGTCCCCTGCCTGTGTTCAATGCCCTTGGAACTGTATGCCAGGAAACAATATGATCTTTCTAATTGGACAAGTGGGAGGAGAGGGACTGGGTGAGCCAGGATGGGCTGGCCGTTGACACCTAAAAATAGATCTTTTTCGTCATGAATAAACATTTTTGGGGGACAAAATGCCTTGCACATCTCTAAGCATCCCAGACAGGTCAGTGGAGGAGGCCGGCTGGGCAGGGTGCAGCCAGGTGGGTGGAGTGTCCGCAGAGTGGGGTTGCCACGGCAGCTGGGCCTCTTGGAGAAAGCTTCAGTGGCCTCCAGGGAGCAGGGGCCGGTCTCAGATCTGAGGCCAAATTGTATGTTCTAGCAGAGGATGGGTAGAGGGGCGCGGGGGTGGGAGGAGAAAGGCCTTGGAGCAGCGCTTCTTATAACTTTCCTGCAGCTGTGAATGTGAACTATGGATTCTGATTCAGGAGGTCTGGCTGAGGTCTGAGATTCTGCATTTCCAGCAAGTTCCAGAGCGATGCCCATGCTGCTGTTCCAGGCAACATACTTTGAGTGGCAAAGGGTTAGCGTCCACTGTGGTCTTCAGGCCTTGGAGGAAGGGTGAAGGCACACAGACAGAGGAACACCCCGCTCTATTTTTATCATCTTGTCTTTGGCCTATGCTTAAAAAAAAAAGAAAAAGAAAAAAGACAAGACAAGTGCTTTGACAGCTGCTTCTGGTCATACTGATAATGTTGCCCTTGCCTGGTGGCACTGAGGACGCTTTAATACAACAAGATTACGAGTGTTATGTATTATAATTGTGCTGGTAACCGATGCATATGGCTGGGCAGACTCTGGCCACTGTAGATGTAATGACAAATTCAGCAAAGCGCAAACCTGTGCTGGTTGATGTAGATGGAGACTCTTTTAAAATAACGGAGCAGACTTTACTGAAATCATACAGGTCAAAGGGTAGCCTGGACATGAAAGCTGTAAGGTGAAAGTCATTTTGATCATTTTGAAGGCTTCATGAGTATCTGGGTAGTTTGCTGGTGGCAGGGGCGTAAAACCATTCCTGGAGAAGTCAGGTTCTTACCCTGTCTGTAGGAGCCTGGGGGAAAACGAGCCGGCTCCGGAAGCTGCTGGGGCTTCTTCTAGAGGCGACGTGGAAACTGTACTCCTCTGTCTCCTTGAAAGACTTCCCTGGAGGGTCCTCTTTTTGATGCGGCATAGAAGTAACAACAGTTGGCTGAGCCCTAACCAGTTCTGCTTGAATACTGCCAGCCCTCCCCACCCCTCATGGGAGTTCACCCTGTGTGCTGTTTTGGGCCACCACCACTCCCCATGTGATCCCATTTGGTCCCTGGGCTATTTTCAGTCTGTGGCATTGGTCTGTTCTTGGCCCGGGCCCGTGAGGAATTGTGGTGAAATCTGGGGATCTTCATAGAGAAAAGTCCAGTGAGCTCCCCTTGCATGGGTCTTCAGATTGACTCCCACTTCCCTGAAGGAGAATGCCCATCTCTTACAAAGGTGTGAACAGCCAGTGTGATTGTTAAAGCTCCAAGGCCAGTAGGCTCTGGCTTGTGATTTTGACTGTATTCTAGAGATTGTTGGCGGTTTGAGTCAGAATCCAGAGCCCATTGTCATGTGGAAATGGTGTGGTCTGGTCTGTGGAAGGGCCCATGGCCTGCCTGCCCTGGAGTAAGGGACTGTAGTCATGGAGTCCATGGCCAGAAGGCATGATGTGCTTGTGGTCAGTGTATATGGGAGTTCCACAGACAGCCCTGGCCAGGCTTGGCAGGGGAGCAAGCACTAGACTTTCCTCACTTCCCATACGGGGGGGCTTCAGGCCTTGGAAGGCGTTAGCGAGTGGGTGGGATTGGAAATTCACAGGCAGAGCTGGGGACCCAGACAGGGTGCCTGGCTGGGAGAAGCCTCTAAGGTTGGCTTCTCTCGCCCCTGCCATGCCAGCTCTTGGCTCTGGGGGGGGGGAAAGGGGCCCTACTAGATGCTTACACGTCTCCATTCCCCTCTCCCCTTTGTGGGGAACTGGAGCAGTGAGACAAGCAGGAGCCGACAGAGATGGGGAGGGGGTGTCTCTGCAGCAGAGAAGGTTTTTTGAGTATTATCTTCATCTCTGTTTCCCCCACAGTGATGCACTCAGAGTCAGAGTTCAGTGGAAGGCTGGGGGCCCCGTGCACTTGGATGCTAAGTGTAATGTTGCAAGGCAGGGCTGTCTGTGATTCCTTGGCAGAGCTGCTCCTTTAGGTCTTACCTGTGGTATGTGCTAAGGTTCAGAGGAAGCCTCATTTCCTTTTGTGGGATACAAAGAACTAAAATGTAATGGGGAGCAGTCCTGGGATACTGGAAAATAGAGTTTCTTCCCAGTTATTCCTAAGAAGTTGATGGGCCTTCTTCCTGCATTCCAGCAAACTTGTTCAACTTAAAACAAAAATGCTATTGAAGCTTTTAAGTTTTGCCACAGACTTACAGTACAGGGCACAAAATAATATTCTAAGATTTGAAAAGCTTAAGTTGAGGAGGCTCTGTGATTTTGGCAGTGTTTCTCCAAGTGAAACCGCTGGGCCTCATCAAGGCCCCTAACTCCCCCATCACACGTTGGCAGGAACGGGGAGTTTTGCCAGAGCCAAGCAGGGACAGCAAAGGCCTGATAGGGCAGATGAGGCTCTGAGCTTCGATGGTGCCCTGGGGGCCAAATCTTAGGCCATTTCTCTCCCAAGGATCTGCAACCACTTCAGTAACATGGGAAGTAGGGAAGATTGACCCACATCGGGAGTTCTGCCTTTATGTTCCTGTTTTGCTTTGATACTAAAGGATGGTCAGGAAAAGAAAACCCAGCAGTCAACATGAATGAGTCAGCACCAAGGATGGGTGAGGCTTGAGGACAGGGAATCACTGAGTCATGGACATTAGAGCCATAAAGGTCCCTTGACATTCGCTTTCTAAGGGCCTCATTGATGCAGGAGCCCATAGAGACCCGCCCTAGAAGAGCAAAGCAATCTGCCCAAGGACACACAGCTGGTTAGCTGTGTTGGAAGGGGAGCAGTGTTTTGCTGGACTCCCAGTTCAGTGCTCCCTTCTCTGCACCTGTGTGACTCCCAGTGACTTCTGTTCCTCTCTGTGGCCCCCAGCACACTACTACGTCTAGGCCTGCCGAGCTGCCCTTGCCTCTTCTTTTAGTTTTTGGCCCCAAGGGGCTGCTTCTGCTTTCCCTCTAGGAGGGACTCAAGGTCTCACAGAGCCCCAACTTGTACCCTTTGGAGCTCTGGTGGCCCTTGTCATCTCCCATCTCTCCCTCCACTCCCTCCTCCCCCTCCACCAGCGCCTAGCACCATAGGGTGGTCTGGCCACAGCTGCACAGCTTCTCCTTGCTAGGGGGCTCTTCTGAGTTGTCAGCTGCCCCACCGAGGATCCTGGCTTGAGTGGGGGTGTCCACATCCCTGCAGGGCTGGGGACGGCTCAGGGGCCCCCAGTCTTTGTTCAGCAGCCTCCTTGCCATGCGGTTTCCCCCCTTTCTTAGAGCCATGGCTTAAAATCTGAGGTAGTGCCTGCAGGTTTGGAGGGGAGTAGTGGACCTCAGGTTTATAAATTTAATAAAACAGCTTCAGTTCTAGGAATGAAAAGAAACAGTTTTAGGTGTTGATAAATGCTTGGCAGAATTCTCTTCCTCTTTTCAGAGCTGATCCTGCAGATTAAGGTTTTGGCACAAGGCTTATTCCTTAACAACCCATACAAGCAGGGAGAAATGTAAATGACACTTTCTTTTCTTTTCTTCTGCTGAAAAGGGGGCTCTGACCTTGGAATAGGAGCCTTCAGTTCCAGCACTGACATCTTTCTAGCCAGAGAGCGCTCCCCACCCTCATTTCCTTTGTTCACGGAGATTGAAAAGTTACGCTTTTCTTTACCTTCCTCCCTACCCGCTCTGGGACCCCACACTTCCCACCCCTGCTCTCACAAGTGTTAGCAGTACATTTACAAACTAATACTTACTTTTCTGCTGATTTATTCTCCTGTATATTTGTCACACACCTTCTAAAGAATGTCACCAGGCAACACTTTGTTCATATGGTTTGAATTGCTGCCATACCTGATGGAACCAAGCTTCATTTGTTTAAAAATTAAAACTTAAAAATATGTTAAGCCTTAATGTCCAGTGCTCCCCGGTACATCTTCCACACGGTCGTGTTACTTTTTGGTGGGGAGATCGATATCCAGAATGTGAAAGGTGCCTTCTAATATGTTGGTGTTTGAACAGTGACTGCACGGAGCTAAACTGAGGTTAACTTTTTAATGCGGTGAATCCCTTCCTTCCCAAGGCAGCAGGGGGTTTTGGTCTGCTGGACCTCGCTGGTAAGGCTCTAAGCAGACACGGTAAAGGAGATGCCAGGAGAGAAGCCGCTGAAGTCACTTGATATGCTGCCCAGTCCGCCCCAGAATCGGGCTCTTTGGGCACCATTGGCTTGGCCAACATGTCTAGTTGTCAGCGCGCAGCAGGTAGGAGTGTGGCCAGGCTGTCACCGAGCCCCTGCTCACGATTCTAATCCACAACCTTCCCTCACCTTTGCCTGTGTGATTCCCTGGGAGGCCAGTACGATGCACTTCATAATAGTAAACTGACACTAGAATCATTTGGGTGGAGGCATTGGTGTTTTAGTTAATAAGATAAAGAGAAGTATCTGAGATTCTGGTGGTTATCTCTTCGGAACAATCCCATTCAAGTGAAGGTGATGGTTTTATCACTGTGATTAGCTTTTTGCTTTTCTCTTTTTTATGTATTCCTAATTAAGAACTGTATTTACCAGTTAACTGAGACCCACTTACAGTGCTTTAAACATACTAAGAGTTGTGTTTTCAGTTAATAAAGAATCCTGAGAAAGGCTGACCAGGTACCTTCATGACATTGTCACAGACATGGGTGCCTTCTGTCTTCCTGCAACACAGCAAGACATTTCATTCTTGATGGCCCCATTGGAGCCTTTATGGTCATTTTCCCCAAAGGGGAAAGGCTCGTGTCAAAGCTGAGTCAGGTCCTTTGTTTTTATCAGGGTTTTTTGCTTTTTGTCCCCTCCTACCCCCGCAGCTTTATTGAGTATAATTGACATATAAAATTGTAATAAGGTTACAATGTGATGATTTGATGTGCATATACACTGTGAAAGGATTCCCACCACTGGGTTAGTTAACACATCTCCCAATTAACATAGTTACTTTTGTGTCTTTGTATGTGTGTGTGACAGAGCCAGGGCCTGTAGCTTTCCCAGAAACCTCTCCCCATCTTATCTATTTAAATCTCATTGGCCACCATATCTGCAAAGGAAATGTAGATTTTTTTTTTTTTCCTTTTAAGCTGGACACGTTGCCACCACACATAAAATAGGATTTCTTTTAGGGCAACTAAGGCAAGTAAAGCTCTAACCTTTGTGCACAATTTAAGGGAACATCAAAAACCCAGTAATCAAGATAAATGGTGTTTTAATACAGTGTTGCAGTGCTCTATTGGAGCCTGGGGTAAAAGGAAAAATTGGTAATGCTGACCTGGTATACATTTAAAATTTTATTTTGGTTCACTGTGAATATTTATTTATTAACATGTATTCATTTTTGAGAGACAGAGAGAGCCAGTGCAAGCAGAGGAGGGCCAGAGAGGGAGGGAGACACAGAATCTGAAGCAGGCTCCAGGCTCTGAGCTGTCAGCACAGAGCCCAGTGAGGAGCTCAAATCATGAACCTTGAGATCATGACCTGAGCTGAAATTGGACGCTTCACTGACTGAGCCACCCAGGCGCCCCGTATTGTGGATTTTTAAATTAATGTTAATTTTTTTACATGATTGTATATTAAGATGTTATTTATCATAATTAATCAGTTTTTGGCATTCCTTCAAATTCTGTGTTCAAGGTGAGTGTCTTACTCTCCTCACCTCAGTTCTGGCCGTCAGTTCTCCTAGTGAAGAAGAAGAGGGTGGATATTGGGTAGGAACCTGGAAGCTTCTGTCGAAGAAAACTTACCTGTTGCCTATTCAGGTCCTTAACCCGTTGGTGGTCGTGAAGTGAGTTAACTTGTGGTTGAGGGGACCCCCTGGCAGGCGGGGTGGGGGGGGGCATTATTCCTACCACCTGAGAACTGCTCAGACACCACCCCAGTCCTAGGGAGTCACCTAGAAGCGGCATCTTCGTATGTGCCTGTGGAATTCTCAGAAGGGTTAGGTGCTGTTGGTGACCAAGGATGAGTCCTTGTGAGTGCTGTGGTCAGTCTGGGGTTTGTGCTGTAAAAGTGATTAATCAAGTCTGGCCCAGCAGGTGCAGAGTCAACAGCCCTGGGGCTGGAACTTCTTGGGAGAACTACTGACTCACCATCTTACCAGTTTCTCTAGAACTCCCAGCATGTGATCTCACTACATGATGGGTCCTTATCAGGAGAGGAATTCATGAAGATACCATATCAGGATGAAAATCTCCAGCTCCCATTCCTTGGGTAGACGTACTTGTCAGAACAACTGTTTATTGTTCAGCTTGGTTTTGTGTGGACCTTAGTGGTTACGGCCTTCTCCACGAAGGGGTATTGGGGAAACCATAGACAAAGGCCGCATGTGTATGTGAAACCGAAAACATTTAGTTTGCTGTTTATAACTCCTAATGATGTAATTTGATCAGAGAGTTTAGAATCTGCTGGTAACTTTTACCAATCACCTGGCATTTTAGAGAGGCCCATTTAAAATTTCATGACAAAATTATTTGTAATTTTAGAAGAGTTCCTGTTGACGGCATTTAGCTATGAATTGGGGTGCCTTTAAGTAATTAAACTAAAACTGCTTATCGGATCTTACGGCTTGACTTGGTATCATCAGAAAGAGTAACATGATAATCTCTCTTTTCGGTAATCCTTCTGGTGTAGATGCAGTGGCTTCCAAGCAGTCCACTGTACTGGGGTTTAGTTTATTTTGCTCCCTTTCTTCTTCTAGTTTCCAGAAATCACACCTCACATAGATTTTATAAATTATCTTTGCAAATCATTAAATGAGTCACCCCCTGAAACAGAAGGACAAGTGCTTTTGGAAGAGCTGCTCCATTTACAGGGTGGATTTTTACAAGGATGTTACAAAATCATTTTGTGGCTGTGATTCATACCGTGATGCTTTTATGAATTCTTGCATTGCACAAGTTCATGATTCAGTCTGTCAGATGGTTTCCCTTCTTCCAAATATACAGTATTTCAAAACTTCAGCGATGTGTTTCACAAATCCTTTCACCTGTCTTCTTGTGTAATGCTTTCTGTGTTTAAACCTGCGAGCATCTGATCGTGCAGCTTGGTGCGGCCTTGATGCATGGCTGGGCTCCATCCCAGATGAAGCCCCTGTTGCCTGCCGACCACAAAACACTTTCCAGAGATAGTGTGAAAGCTTCATGCTTCAGGGAAAAGTGGTGTAGTTTATCAATTCTTTTCAGTCTTTCATAGGAATGCTGAGGCAGTAAAATGAGATCACCGGGAAAAGTGCTTTTTGGTTCTTATAGGATTCCAGGTGTTGATATGGGTAAACTTTTTTTTTTTTTTTTTTTTGGTATGGGTGAACATGAAACTTTAAGGTATGAAGGTGCTGCCTTTGACAGGGCTCTGCTAATTAACATCTGGTTGTTTGTATCCCGTTGAAGAACCAATTTCTAAAATAGTGTTTCAGATTATTTTAATGTTACACTGGTTAAAACAGAAGTGCTTTGTCATTGGGAGTTATTAGCAGCTTTTAAAAAAATGTTTATTTATTTACTTTTGAGAGACTGAGAGCACAAGTGGGGAAGGGGCAGAGAGAAAAGAGAGAGAGAGAGAGAGAGAGAGAGATGGAGACACAGAATCCGAAGCAGGCTCCAGGCTCTGAGCTGTCAGCACAGAGCCCAGTGCGGGACTCAAAAGTCATGAAATGCAAGATCCTGACGTCAGCCGAAGTTGGACGCTCAACCAATTGAGGCACCCAGGTGTCCCTGTTAGCATCTTTTGAATGTGGATGCTCTATCTTGGATGTTGGAGGGAATACTCTGTATTTATTGATTTGCTTAAAAGGCCTATAACTCAGTGTCCCCATCTGTGAAACAAGATAACAGCACCTTCTGGAAGCCGTGAGGGAGTTCAGCAGCAGTGCTCGCACGGTGCACAGCACAGTGCCACCTGCCTTGAAGGCCTGTAAAAGACACCGTCACTGGTAGCTCTTGCTGCCTAAGCATGTTCTGCAGCACAGGCACAAACATGGCCACGGAGTGGACAACCGCAGTGCGGCACAGTCTGAGAGCAAAAGTAGGGAGTGTGCAAACAGAGTTGGCAGGGCAGTCTGTCTGATGGGTGTATTTTTAACTCTGAAGCCCCCAGCAGACACAGTTCTGTGGTCGAATGCCCACATGAAGTGCATTGGGTCACACTTTTCAGGATTTTCTGTTTCGGGGAGCACAGTTACCTTAAAGATCCAGGTTTAGGTACATGGTTATGGTTCAGAGATCAGTTGTAATGAATGAAAAGTCCCGGTGGCTGTCCAGTTCAGAAAATGAAGAAACAGAATTATCAGAACTGAGAAGCAAGAGAAAGGAAATGTTGAGATTGGTGCCTGTTGGATGTTACTCCTCATCATCGCAGCTCCTGCCCATTGCTTCCTGTTCTCAGGACTCAGAACTGGAAGTGTTGCAGACTTCACGTTCTTATCCAGGCAGCTCAGTCAGCATCGTGTATGTGAATAAATAAAGCTAAGGTGGGAGGGAGCAGGGGACAGAGAGCTGATTTTTCCAGTTAAATGACATTTCTCAGTTCCTCTTTTGATGGAAAAGACTGTTGTAATAAGGAAATTTGAAAATTTCACGATGTTTTTTCCTTCCTCTCCATGTGAATGAAGTAAAATCTAAAATCCTCCATTCCTTAGCTCCACTAGAAGCACAGTGGCTCTCTAGGTTGGGTTTTAGGCAGAAACTTTGTGTATGAAATGTGGAAACAGAAGTGCGTCAGGTGGACATAACGAAGCAGGATGCTGATCCAAATTTCGCGTCCTTTGGAATTAAAAAGCATCCCAAGAGGTGGAGGTGGACTGGGCCTCCCAGAAGCCATCCACGTAGCCATTTGTTAGCCTTCTTCCCTTCTAAGCTCTCGATGACTTCTCGTCTGAACGTTTGAAAAAAGAATCTCCTCAGCTTTCAGTGTTTCCCTGAAGCTTGATCTTCAGAATCTTGCTTCCTGACTTCCAGACAGAACTGAGTTTAAAACCTAGTAACTGGGTCCGTTTGTTTTTCGGTCTCCAAGGCGTCTGGCTCCATGTCAGTCCTCCCAGCCAAGGCGGGAGAGGAACACTTGGTTACTCAGATGGAACACCAACAGCAACAAACTATGGAAACGGTGACTTGTCAAAATGTTGGCTGGAGAAGGCAGGGCTCACTGATTCCCAAATTAATTCTGACAAAGTGAGTTTAGCATTCCACTTTAGGAGTTTGTCAAAATGGTTTAGGGAATGTTAAGTTAGCCATATATCTGTTGCCTGTTGTTCAAATGTCTGACCTCGCCTATGTGTTGGGGACTTTATTTAGGCCAAATATTTTGCTTCTGAAGCTCTGCTGTAGAAGTTTGAATCTTATACAGATTACCCTGGAATGTAAATGCCACATGATGTCTTTGATTTGATGTCAGGGTCAAACGGAGGGCGCTGCATAGCCTTCCTTCAGGAAAAAATGGAGGGTTGTCTTGTTTTCCTCATCTGGTTCTTAGACTCTAAGAACATTCTGTCTAAGAACATTCAAGTGACAACAATATAATAGTGGATCAGGGTGAAAAATCACTCGCCTCCAGTGTGGTTCTGAGTGGACAAGACTTAGGCTTGGATGATAGATGCGTGGGCACATTGTTGAATGTTATTGTGTTCAGCCTTACATGCTGGGCACAAGCCTACTGCTCTTCTGGGTTGTTTCGTATACTTTAATGAGAAAAGAGAAATAGGGTGCACTTGAGTGACAATAGACTGTATGTTATTGAGATCCACGTAAAGCAGGGTCAGAAAAAAGACCCTGAAGAGGGTATTTCGCCATATACTTCTAGGCTTTGTCTCACAAAGGCTTGCTTGTGTTTTTGAATGGCTAATTAGGAGATAGGTCCAGTTCAGTGTTGCATTCCCTGTGAGTCAGATGACTGTTTTAAACAGCTTCTTTCAGACTCCAGCTACTGGATGGAGTCTCTGTTGCCAAACCCAAGAAAGCTTGGCTTGGATTCTGGTTGACTCTGTGCTCGTGTTCTCATCCTTCCATGCAAAGCCAGGCTGTGAGGGAATCACAAGCCCCACCGCCGGGAAGGAGAGGTGCTCCTTGTGTGTGTGGAGGTGGAGGGGGTGGGCTGGGGTACCAGCGGCCGAGGGTCTCCAAATTCAGTCCTCCAAATTCAGCATGTTTATGTTAATTTGTAGCCCAAGTAGTTTTTTAAAAGTGTGAATTTTTAGCTTTTCCAAGTTGTGTCTGGTTATTTCTCTCTGGTATATAGCAATTTTTCCATTTCATTTCTTTTCTCTATTTCTCCTCCCTTTCATCCCCAAAGGAATTAAAGCAACTTGATTTCCACCAAGGTTTATATTAATAAGTGGTTGTGTTTCTAACACATTAGCCATCAGTGCCCTTGTACAGACTGCTTAGACATGAGCTCTCTGGGCGGTTTGTTTTCACCTTATGGCCAAATGAGTGACAGGCTTGATTTCATCTTCCAAAGTCACAGGTCTACAACTCTTCTCCAACCCCTGTCGTCGCTGTCATTTACTGAATGTATACAATGTGCTGGGCTCTGTGCAAAGCATTTTACTTGTATTTCCTTATTTAATCTTCATCTCAAGCTTATGAAGTGGGTAGTATTATTCCCATTTTATAGCTGAAGAAATTGAGACATAAGGAGGCTATTACTTGCCCAACTTTATTCTCATAGTATGTGTCATAGCCAGGACTTGAAGCTCACCTTAATCTAGGTCCTGTGTCCTTAACCACAGTGGGTACCTTTTTGAGCAAAATTGTCCCTCAAGGGCATTTGGCAGTATCGAAAGACATTTTTCTTTTAAAATTTTTAAATGTTTCATTTAATTTTGAGAGAGAAAGTGGGGGAGGGGCAGAGAGAGGGAGACACAAAATCCGAAGCAGGCTCCAGGCTCTGAGCTGTCAGTACAGAGCCTGATGGGAGGCTCGAACCCACGGACCGCGAGATCATGACCTGAGCTGAAGTCAGACGCCCAACTAACTGAGCCACGCAGGCGCCCCTTGAAAGATATTTTTCATTGTCACAACTGGGAGACTGCTACTGGCCTATAGTGGGAAGAGGCTGGAGATGCTGCGAACCTCATCTAACTTACAGGACTCATAACAGAGAATTATCCAACCCCAGTGTTCAAGGTGCGAAGCTTAAGAAGCCCTGTGATTAGTTACAGCCGAATATTTGTGTTTAATAGGTAAGGGGCCCCTTCCAAGTGATGTTCTGAAACTTTATTTACGTCTATAAATATTCCTTGTTTGCAAAGGTACTCAATAGGGAGAAAAAATATATAACTGTTGACAAGAAAGAAATATTTCCTAAGATTCCCCACTTGTGAAGTGCAAAGGATTTCTAACAATTGTTAATCCTCTGTCCTGATACGATTACTGAACAGAGCAGCTCACGTGGATCATTATGCTAGACATTTTTCCTTGGGCCTCACTTAGCAGGCTCAGTGCACATCAGTTCTCTGCTAGATATCAGCAGAAAATTTTTAAATTGTGGAATGTACTGTATTGGCCTCCTTGGTCCTATGAGTCGGTGAAGCTCTTCTGACCTCACAGGCCATGCACCCCAGACCCCGAGGACCAGCCTGGAGAAGAGGTCCGCAGGCTGAGGGAGCATGGTCTGGGCGCAGGGTAAGCCAGGCTTGAGTTTCTGTGTGAACGAGGCCACATATACGTTCTGGAACGGCCTTAATCACAACCGTCTGTTTTTGTGTTCCAGTCATGTGCTCCGCCCTTCTGCTCATCAGGCAAAACCGAGCGCTCCCAGTTGGAGAAGTTTAAGGTCTTCCTGTTTGTCTGAACTCCTGGCAGTGAAAACGTAGACATCTGTGCGTTGTCCAGCTCATTTCCTTCCCTCCAGCCCCCCTCCCCACGCCCCCCAGCAGCATCTACAGCGCGGTATTGTTCGCATTCTTCCTCATCTTGACCTTGTGCTAACTGCCTGTTTATTGTAATGACTCCTCCGATAAATTACTCCTTGGGACTTTCTTTTTTCGTTTAATTAAATGCTTGGGGCTGGCAAATTGAGGATGTAGCTAAAATACGATGCGTAACATTCTGAAGTGTATCTCAGACCACAGTGAGACTCACTTTAGTTCCTGCTCAGGAACCTCTTTACTGCTTTTTAGGATCAAATGTTTGTTTTGTAGGACATCAATGCCCACCCCCTCCCATCTGTCTCCATCGTCCTTTCCAGGACGCATGGTTTCCTCATTCTTCCCCCCCGTGGACAGCTCCTTGTTTCTCTGGCAGCTTTCTTGGTCCCAAGGGCACATCCCCGGGCCTCCTGTCCTTCTATTCCATACCCTCACCTCGGGAGAGTCATTCATACCCCAGGTGCTCTTTACTCTGGAAGCCCCTCTATGCTCTGAGTGCTTGCTGTACGTCCACGGAGATCGCAAGTTCTTCTTGACCCAAACTAGACTCATGATTTCACCCCACTGTCCCTCGTTCCATTTCCTCCAGGGAATGGAAGTATTCAGGTGTTTGGACAGAAATCAGGGAGTTCCTCAGCAACCTCTGTGTTCAGTTAGGGTCAGAGCCTTACCGTCCCTCTCAAACCTGCGCCTCCCCCTGCAGTAGCCCAGACCCTTACCTTTTCTCCGCTGGATCACTGCAAGAACGTCCTAAAGGCCTTGCTGCCACCCCCCACGCCTGCCGCCGCCACCACCACATCACTGTAGCACAGGCTCTGCGGGGCTTCTTGGCAGCAATCTCCTGGATCTGGGGCTCAGCTGCCCCCTTTGAACGGTCGTGGGGATCACTAGCTCCCCACAGATCCCGTGTGTACCTCTGCTTGCATGCGTGCAAAGTGTATATGCCAACACGCTTACACAGGGAAGTTATATTCCTTCCTGTTACGTGGCCAACCCTTGCAGGTGTCCTGGAGGTGATCTTCTCAAATGCAAACCTGATTTTGTCACTTTTAGGCTGAAATCATTCTAGGGACCCCCTCTGCAAAATGTATAGGCCCAGACTGAAAATCCCAAAGCTGTCCAGCCCCTCACTAGATGGCTCCCGCTGTCTTTCCCTGTCACATTCCTGCCTGTACCCCCTTTGCTTCATGGGACAGTGCCCACGTGAGCAGGGCGTGTGCCGAGCACTTGTTCCCGTGGCCTGCTCTGCCTCCAGGAGAACAGGGTGCACCGTCTTTACCGACAAGTCAGTGCTGTGGCCACCTGCTGACTTAGCTGCCGCCCTGCCGGCCCGTGTGTGCTTCGAGGGTGAGGGCTCGTCCTGCTAGTGTCCAGCCCTCGCTCAGATCCAGGCATGGGGACAGACATAACTTCATGTTGGCAGTATGTGAGTACGGTCTTTCACCCAGAAAAGAGATCGATTCACCACTTGGGTCCTGGATTTGGCTGCATTGGCTTCTGAGGAGTGGCCACTACCAACCTGATGGCTGCAGCCTTTCTTTCTTTGTGATGAGGAAATTGGGGTACCCTTGGCCCTCATTAAATTGTATGTCTTACATAAGATGGAAAGCTGGTACTTTTCTCAATCACATTCACTGAAGCCCCCTTCCTTCCTCTCCTGAAAATGTCCCACGTGGTCAGGAGCTACTAGAGAATTTAGCAGGAAGGGACAGCTTGCAAAAAGGGTTGCAAATTGGTTTTTGGGATCACATTGATATTTACAAACTCTTCCCCTAACGTGGTCGTTTATTTCTTTCCTGAGCCAAATATAAACACGCACTTACTCTGTCACGTGCAAGCTGCTTCTTTGAACGATCGAGTCCGGCCTGCACCAGCATTTCAGGACCAGAGGGTACCGCCCTCTGGAGCAGCAGTGGATGAGGGCAGAGCAGGCCTGCCAAGTATGACCCCCACTAGCCTCCAAAACCAGTATGGGCTTGATACCAAACTGCCTGAAACCAGTGTGTTCTAGGATTTTTTTTCTTGGTAGAATTTGGATGAGAAACCCAGACTCACTTCAGGTTCATTATAATGGGGTGCCCGAGTGACTCAGTCGGTTGAGCGTGCATTTTCAGCTGAGACCTTGATCTCACAGTTTGTGGGTTTGAGCCCCGTGTTGGGCTCTGTGCTGACAGCTAGCTCAGAGCCTGGAGCCTGTCTTTAGATTCTGTGTCTCCCTCTCTCTCCGACCCTCCTGTGCTTGCACTCTGTCTCTCTCCAAAGTAAAAAAAAAAAAAAGTTCATCCTGGTTCTTTGAAAACATTATAAAAAGTTCACAAATAATTCAGTCAGTGACCAAATGAATTTGAATGGGGAAGAGTGGCTGTTAGAACATGGGTTAATTTTAATTAATTTAATTGTCTGTTGAAAATTCATCATATTCTATAGCAGATATGCCAGAGTTAAATCTCAGTCTCCCTTTCAGCCACCATATCTGCTTCTCCCCACCGAAACACCACCGGGAGTGTGATCGGCCACTTCTGTTTTGCTCACACCGTAAGGGGTGTTGGCCGGATCCAGCCCTTCGGCCTGCCTTTCAGAAGTGTTTCTATGCACACACCTCGGGTAAGCCNTATCTATCTTCCTGGTGAAACCTTATCCTAGTTTTTCAAGATTCTCCCTCATAGTAGTGTCCCCACCCTGGCCCACCATACTTAGTTCGAAGCTCCTGTTCCTCAGTGGCCTGAGTCTCTGTTGTGTTTCTTGATTCCACTTGAGGGCAGTGAGCGTCTCTGTGTCTCCTCTCCCCACTCCGTGACTCAGTGGATTGCTCTACACACCTCAGACAGTCAGGTCTTAAACAAGGGATTTGATTCTAGAGGGAACCATCTTGCTTTCCCTCTTGAGAACTTGCTTGAGAGCTTGGCTGCTAATCCCAGTGATAGATAAGGGCAAATAAATATATCTGACTATGGCTTCTCCAGTTTGGGGAGCTGGCAACCTGAGACTCCTTACGTGCTTTTGGTTTAGCAGGGATTTAATGAGCATTATTTTCAAAGAATGGTGGGGTTTAATGAGATGAGAATGGAAGAACAATCAAGAATTCAGATATTCTGGGGCCCGGGGAGAAGAAGAACTGTTTTTGCAGGAGAGGGGCAGTTTACCAGTTACCTCAGAAATCCATTCCTTCTGGCCTGGTAAGCATCTGGGCCCTGGGTTTCGCAACGGGGGTGGGAGGTATTGCTGTGCGTGTGCACAACTCAGTTATCAGCTTATTAGCACCTGCACGTAGCTTGCCTTACATACAGCCATTTTTATTCCTTCTCGATCCCAGTTGCCTGATACGATTCAGCCTTTGCTTTTATGATGGCCACCTCCGCTAATGGGCAATTTGGAACTGGAACAAAGGTCAGGAAGTTAAGAGGGGTGAAACTGGGTGTGTTTGCTGAGTGTTGTTGTTGTTGTTGTTGACATAGCTTTATTTTCCCTGCCCACGCCTAGAGCCTGCCCGCCCATTTAGGATGCCTGTGGTTGACAGGCAGATGACGGGTCTCATGGGTACCTCTCCCCCCTGGCCTTTGCCATCTGTGATTATCATTTCTAATCAGATCAATTTCACTGAACCTTGGTAAAATAGTGCCTTTGACATCATCGGAACCGAAATTTAAAAGAACTTTTTTTCATCCGTCCATGATCTTACTGATAATGCCAGGGAAAATTGGAAATCACTTTAGATTAATGTGGGTTCAGCAGCTCCATCGCCAGGCTGTCGGGTTGGAGTGCTGAATTTTTAAACATCATTTGAATCACTTGGCTGATCAGAACAAAACAAGACACTTTATTAGATCATTAATAAGAGCACTTATCAGAAATAAGTGCCCCTGGATGGATGCAAATCAGCCTTCTGGGGCCGTTTATAACTGAGCAGAGAATCGCACTGGCTGACTTTAATAATTCACCAAAGAACAGAGAATAAACAGTAGCAAACATTAATTTTATAGGACAGTTTCATACGGTTTATGTTTTGAAATAAAAGGGATATGACTTTTGACTCTTGCCTGAAACTAAACTCCTTAAAGAGGAGCATCTCTCATTGCCGGCTTCTCTGGCTGGAGAATTCATACTAAGCAACATTTGTGAATCAGCTGGGACCCTTCTTAAAACGCATAAGAGACCAACATATAAATACTTTAAAATGATTAAGACTTTTTATTCTATTATGTCCTCTGGCATATGGCTATGAAATTCTTCATGATCAAGCATTTTACTTATCTCAGACAGGAAGCAGAAGTATTTCAGAAAGGAAGGACTCTTTGGGCTCAGTCAGACTCCAACTCGATATCGGCAAAGGTCATGATCTCCTGTTGTGGAATTGAGCCCTACGTTGGGCTGTCTGCTGACAGCGTGGAGCCTGCTTAGAATTCTCTCTTTCTTACTCTCTCTCTGCCCCTTCCCCACTTGTACACTCAGGCTCTTTCTCTCTCTCTCTCTCATAATAAATAAAATTGGGGGAAAAAGGAAGGACCCTTTCTATGACCTTGGATTTTCAGAACAGAGTAAGGGTTCTCCAATTTCANGCTTGTACACTCAGGCTCTTTCTCTCTCTCTCTCTCTCATAATAAATAAAATTGGGGGGAAAAAGGAAGGACCCTTTCTATGACCTTGGATTTTCAGAACAGAGTAAGGGTTCTCCAATTTCAGGGTCCATCTCTGAGGCCAAGGACAGGAAGGGCCTCATCTGTAGCTGTTAGTTAGCCCAAAGACTCGAGTGGAGGTGGCACTGCTCTGCTGTGTTTCCAACAATGAGACACACCCTGGAGCTGGAAATGAAAGGTTGGAACTGGGTTGCCCCACCCCGGGGAGAAAACAAGAAGACGATGGGAAGAGGGAACTAATCTAGCTCAACTACTGTGACCACGGCCCTTGGACATGTCCCTGTGTGTTGCCCAAGGGTGTGACCCCCAACGCCCACAGCCCCAGAGCTGTGATCACATGTGACCTTCTCTTCTACCGCCATTAAAAAAAAATTTTTTTTAATGTTTATTTTGGAGAGAGAGAATGCAAGCAGGGGAGGGGCAGAGAGAGGAGGCAGAATCTGAAGCAGGCTCTTGACTGAGCTGTCAGCACAGAGCCCCACCCAGTGCTTGAACTCACAAACTGTGAGATCATGACCTGAGCCAAAGTTAGATGCTTAACTGACTGAGCCACCCAGGTGCCCCTCTTCTGCCACCTGCACTTAGCATTCTTCATAACCTGCAGGGCCTCCCCTCTGCCCTCCCTCCGCGGGCCTCCCACTCCAGAAAAGTAGCACTTGGGGGCCCTCCTGCTCCAGGGGAGCGCCTGGTCTGAGAGTAGGCAGTAAGAGATGGCCTTGTGCTTGCAATGACTGACTTTTGGCACCGGAAGTGACAGTGGTGATCTGCAGATCCATCCCTGTCATTTTGTGCCGGAGTCACTGAAGCTAGAATAGTTAAAGTGAGCTGTGTGTTGGGCAAGAGCCTAGAGCAGTGCTCGTGTTTTCCGGGCTTCCCATGTAGTGCTTTTTTCCCACGTATTACTCTGCCATTGGACTAACTTCAGTCTGTGGAGAGTGACTGGTACGAGAAGCTGATTTTTTTGTTGCCATGTGGAGACAAACGGACTTCCGGGAGCAAAAGAAATGTTGACTGATAATAATAGTAATGGTTCCTACCACCTAATGAGTGCTGACCATTAAACGTTACTTGGACAGGTTCTGTAATCCTTTGTGACAGCCTGTGAGGTAGATACTTTGATCAGCCCTGCTTCAGAGAAGTGAACTTCATTGTTCAAAGACACAGAACCACTTAATGGTACAGTCAGGGCGACAGCATTGAACGTAGACCTAGCTCCATTTTCTGCCCTTCCTGCTTAGGACTCCCACATGGAAAAGACTGGTATTTGAAGGTGAGGGAAACCACCTCATGCCTGGCGGGCCTTAGAACAGGAATATCTAAATGGCAAAAGGAATGCCCCAGGCACACCTCAAAAGTGACCATTTGGGTGCAAATCCCCCATCAGGGGACGGAGAGCCTGGAGCCTGGTCCACGGAGGGTAGGCCAGTGCCTGGAACACTTACCACATGCCCAGCACTCCTCTAAGCTTGTTATTTATCTTAACTTAGTGGATCCTCACAGCAATCCTACGTGGTAGGTTCTAGGGGTAGCCCAGGTTATAAACACGGAAACTGAGGCACAGAGACAGGTCTGTGCCAGAGTTACCATCTAGGAAGTAGTCAAACCAGGATTCAAATCCAGACAGTCTGGCTCCACACTGAGCTTGGCACTTCACATGCAAAGAAAAGAACCTTCTCTGCCTTGTGTGGGTGTCTTCTCATGAGGCCAGTGGTGATCAGGGCCGTGGGCAGTGGTGGCTGTGATGATGTCTGTTTGTTCTCATGCCCTGTGGAGTATGTTCTGGCTTCTCAGGGATGCTCCTTTTTTTTACCTAACCAGGTACAGTTAATTCCCCCCTNGTGTGGGTTCTCAGTGAGTCGTACAGTCCAGCAGGCATGTGCTGGGGAAGACGGTGGCGGGAGCCCACTGTGGCGCCCACTGAGTCCACAGCACTGGACACGTGCATGTAAACCAGGACTGGCTTCCTCTTCTCCCACCTTGTTTATCAGCCCTTACAGGGGAGAAGCTGGGAACGGAGGGTTAGGGCATCTCTTCTCATTGAAGAGCACTTTTGCTGCTGTTTTTAAGCAGCCTGGCCTTCGGATGCACTCTCTCTGAGACATCCAGTTGAACTTTCTCTGTGTTCACTGTGCCTCGCTATTGTTAGAAACTATAACAATAATTCCCTGTTTCCAGAAAGAAAGTGCTAGATCATGTGATCAAGTACAAGGATTCAGACTTCCAAAATAGGGGGTTTTCTCTGACCATCTTGAACTTTGAGTCCGCAGTGACTCCATCCAGGCCGCCTCCGCGGGGCACTGGCCTCCGTCATTAGGGCCGGTCAGTGACACAGGCCAAGGCTGTTGCTTGCCTTTGAGGACTCCTCTGTCTCTGTACCTCCCAGAAGCTGCTGGCAGCTGTATATTGAGCGAACTTTTCCTCGAAGAGTGAGCATCCCTTTGGGAGCTGTACTTAAGCCCATCTGTTTTCAGAACAGTTTGAATTCTAAATATCTGGGGAATTCCTCTAGTTAATAAATGAAGAAAGTTTAAACCTGCTTATGGTTTTGAATTTGGCCTTCTCATTAGGGAACGGTGAAAAATGCTGGGTAGCTCGGTGTCTGGCTCTGAAATCACTGAAATGGACAGTGTTTAATGACCTGGATGTGGAGGCCGTGTGCAGATCTGTCTAGCTGCGTTTTTAGATATTTAAAAAAATGTACAAATATGTATGGCTGTGCACGTTTCTGATCACACAGTATAATTCATGGGTCTGAAATACACGAGAGGAGGAAGGCTCTAGAAAGGGGAGATTTTTGATAGAGTTATGAAGAGCCATGTTTGTGAATACCCACCTGGTCCTTTTTATTCTTTATTGCATATGTGCTCAGTGCAGAAAGCTGTAGGCTGATGTCAGTCCCCTCTCCGAGCTCACTGGCATTCAGGAAGCATGTGCACACTGGACAGGTGGCTCAGACCTTAGGCTGCAGATTGTCTCTTCCATTGCAGAAAGCCAACAGCAATGTGGGTAAAGTAATAATGAGTTTGAACATTTCAGGTTGCCCTTAGAAATATGAGCGTAGTCTACAACAAACTTTGGCCCTTTAACTCATCCAAAAACTTTTAAATGCTACTGTTGGAGCGCCTGGGTGGCTCAGCGGGTTAAGTGTCTGACTCTTCATTTCAGCTCAGGTCATGATCTCATGGTTTTGGGATCAAGCCCCACATTGGGCTCTGTGCTGAGTGTAGAGCCTACTTGGTATTCTCTCTCTCCCTCTCTGCCCCTTCTCCGCTCACTCTTGCTCACGGTATCTCTCTCTCTCTCAAAATAAGTAAACGTTACAAAAAATAAATTCTGTTGCTTAGCAACTTTGATTAGAAACAGAAGTGACTTCAGTGAGAATATAAAAGGTTTGAAAAGAAGAAGGTGAGCAATGTCTCGATCTCTGGGTAAATCCAAAATTCTTAGCCTCTTGGTTTTTAAAGATATGGATTGTCTTGCATCTCTAGGCCCAGTTCACTACTAATAACCTTTAGTGAGTAAACAGAAATACATCAGCGCCTGAGAGCTCCACCAGCACCCTGGACGGCGGCTGGCGGCTTTGCGACGTGCTTGTGTCAGGGGCTTCTGGGTGACGTTTGCCGCTGCGGTGAGCCACTCCTGCCCTGGGCCCTTTGGGAAGTCCCGGGTGGGGTTTGTGCCAGCAGGTGGGAACCTCTTTGAGTCACGTAGCTGGCCTGTCCCCTTGGCCTCTGAGATGAGGTGTCTGGGGCACTTCTGCTCACACCCATCACCTGCTTAGCGGCTGGTGGAACCTTGGCACCAAGGCCCAGCTTGAACATTAACCTCTCTTGTTTTCTCGTGTCAATAACACTAATGGGTGAGATTTTCAGGGCCAGTAGGGGGTGCAAGGAAAGGAAAAACTTTCGTGCTGTTTTTTTTTTAACTACCGGTGACGACTTCCAGATTAACGTTTATGTCTAGTGCTATTTACAGAGTTCATAAAATGATACCATATTGCTGTTAAGAAGAGACTTGGTTCAAAAAGAGACCATACCTGAATTAAAACAAGAACTTCCTTTTTTTTTTTTTAAGTAGGCTTCACACCCAGTGCAGAGCTCAACCCGGGCCTTGAATTCATAACCCTGAGATCAAGAGTCAGGCGCTTAACCAACTGAGCCATCCAGAAGCCACACTACTTTTTTAAAAGTGACACATATTCTCATGAGTTGTTGAAAGTCTTCCTCATGGAAGCCACCAGTTTGCACCCAGATGCTATGTCTGAAGTGACCATATTCCTAGAGGGAATATTCTGATGCTCGTGGTAGAGGTGACCTGAAAGAATTTTAAGTATGGTCACAGCTCTCACCCCGTGGCTCACGGCTTCCACCTCGTACATCACTGACTTTTCCCTCTCTCCCCTCTGGCTGTCATGCGTCTGGGTGGACATTACTTCTTATTCCACAGCCAGAAGCTCAGAGTCTCAGTCCTGCCCACCTGTGTCCTCAAAGGTCACTTGTCCCCTCTGTCAGTTGATACCCTCATTCCAGTCCTGTGGCTTCCAGTTCCTAGGAAGGACCTGGCCTGATGCATGTCCCACACAGGCCTCTGGGGGCCCCTCACTCTGGTACCAGCTGGTCCTGCAAGGATCTCCTGTGCTGAGTGTGAAACCTACTTGGGATTCTCCCTCTCTTCCTCCCTCCCTCCCTCCTTCTCTCTCTCTCTCTCGCTCTCTCGCTCTCACTCTTGCTCTCGCTCTCTCTCGCTCTTGCTCTCGCTCTCTCTCGCTCTCGCTCTCTCTCAAAATAAATAAATAAACATTAAAAAAAAAATGCTGCTGTGGCCCAGCCTTCCCCCTCATGCAAAGTTCAGAGCTCGCCTGTGCTATGGGAGCAGACTTCCTAGCTGTAGTCCGAGCCGGCGCCTGCAGAAGGTGGCCGGAGCCACCCCAAGGGTGGAAGAAAGAGAAGCAGAGAAGGGAAAGCTGAGGCAGCTCAAGTGACTCAGAGCTCTGGGGTACGAGGCCTCAGAGAAGTGCCTGATGTGGAAGTGATTCTTCAAGCTGGTCCTCTGAGTCACTTTGTAACTGTCCGCATTTATTCCAAAGGGAATTTTTCTTCTGTCTGAGCACTTCCATTTATTAGCCCTAAAATAAATATATTGAGAGGAAAATCTGTATTGTAGCAGCTTACCTCACTGAATTGTACAGTGAGGACTTCAGAGATAGTTGCCAAGCATTAACATTTCTCATTTATCATTGTTTAGTTTCAGAAAGTTCTTTGGCACTTGTATGGTAGAGGATGGTGAAGTTGAATTTAACCTGGTACCAAAGAGAGTCAGGACAGGCAGGCTCTCAGATCCCACCAAGGGCATTACCCTGGAGGGGGTCGGGTCGCTCTGTGACCCTACAGTCTCAGCACCGGCAACAACACGCTTGGTTTTTTTGCCCACACTGCATGTTTATCAGGGATCAAGGGCCCCTGCTTCATGTTGTCAGGGACCCAGGCCGATGGGGAGGCCTCTGTCGGGGATTTATTTGATCTAAAGAAATGAGCTCTTCTGCTTAGAAGTGGCACGTGTCACTTCTCACAATGGATTGGCTGACGCCAGTCCCGTGGTCAGGCTTGATGTCAGTGGGGTGGAAAAATAGAACCCTCCTCCAAGGAGAGAGACCGTATATTTGAGGGGATAATACAGTCTTCCACAAAAGCTTTCACAGAAGCTTTCAGTCAGAATGAGACTCTTGTTCTAGTGGATTCTTGGGGTTTCTAGTGGTTTGTGAGTTTGTGTGAGAGACTCAGAAGTAACAGATGGTATAATCCTCTCCATTTATCAAGTTTGGTTTTTCTTAAGCTGTTGGAAGGGAACCTGGCTGATGGCATTGTATCTTGTGAACAGCAGTGATGTCTTTCAGCCTGTGTGTGGAAGGGCCTAGAAAGCCTGCAGTTGCTATAAGAATGAATGCCTGTGCTCCCCAGTGCTGGGAGAGGCTGTCCAGCTGTCCACTTGGACAAGCCAGAAGCCTGTTCCCTAAGGGTTATTTATTCTCAGAGTTGAGGCACTTAAACAGAGGGCACTTGGAGTCTCTGGTGTTTACGGGGCGTTCAGGAAGAAGGAAGTTATATATCTTGATTTTTATGTATAAGTTCTTCTGAGTTCTTTGTTCGCCATACTTCATTACTGTTCTCCATTAAAACACTCTACATTCTTACTGATCCTGAAAAAACTAACACATCTCACTTTAAGACTTATATTTTGCCTGTTATCACAGAATTCATTATGATCTTGAAAAACACCTTCAGTTTAAAATTATATACCACAGTGACAATGAAGAGCAACTCTTCAAATTCAAATTCTAATTCCACTGAAACAAATCGTAAACATTTGGACCCCGCAGTATGTTCAGGGCATAAGCATATGGCCCCTGGCTTACAGGATGTGAACTAGATCGGACTTCACTGTCTCCTTGGAGACTGGTACTTCTTTCCCTCCTGTTTGACAGAGTAGAAGACAAGTAAAGAAAGACTTGGCTTCTAAAGATTTTTAGATGATGAGGTTTGTACAAGGAAGAAGTTAAGAAATGAGTTCAGTGGACTTCAGACATCTTAAAGAGTGGATCATCTAGAAAATACACAAGTAGACCAGCTCCCTGTAGGCTCTGACACCTGCCGGAGGAAGTGTAAAACTGGCATCTCTAGAAATGGGTGCTTGGCCAGCAGATGGATTAGATACAAGAGGAGTGAGAGCGGGCATCAAGAAGGAACTGCGTGAGGGGTGCCTGGGTGGCTTAGTCAGTTAAGCGTCCGACTTTCGCTTAGGTCATGATCTCGCGGTTCGTGGGTTCGGNGACTGGCCAGGAGCAGGGAATTAAAGGGCAAGCCTGACAGTGAGCAAGAGCTCTCAGGGTGCTCCAAGCCTAGGGGGGGAAAAAAAAGGCTTGTTCAGTTGCTTTTGGAGGGGCGGGGTCTTTGCTGCTCTGGGGGGTCCATCAGNGTAAGTGGGATCCATGAACGCCATCTGGGTCTTCTTGGGAAGCTTATTGGGATTTCCTGGCACCTGGAGTGGCCATTTGAGCATGCCTGAGAGGACAGCCCAACTCTGGACCAGGGGAATCTGAGAGAAGTCAAAGCCGTGTGGTCAGGTTTTCTGAGGTCACCCGAGACCTTCAGGGGAGCGAAGAAAGTTAGCAGCGAACAGCCACCTGCTCTTAATAACCCGGAGCCCCATTCTGCCATGTGCAGAATAGAGGTGGCTGAAAACAGTCGCTGACTGTTGCGTGTAGTCCAAACAAACTGTCAGGGCCCCCGGAGAGGCAGGGTCAAGGGCACGGTCCCTGAGTGTGTTCCCTCTGGCAGGTTGGAAGCCACATCCTGTCAGCCTTCCATCTTGGACACACAGACCCACATGGACCTTAAACAAAAATTCAGGAAAACAGCTACAAATTTCTGTGATGGAGTAAATACTGTGAGTGTCCATCCAGATCATAGAACATGGCTTACTCATTAGAATAGACCCTTGTACATACCACAGGCATTAGCAGCCTGTTTCATGTTGCGCCTATAAATGTAAATACTGTTCTATGTGCAGGAAGCCTCTAGAAAGGGATTCTCACCGTTGACACTGCTGACATTGCCCCTCGTGGGACTGGCCTGTGTACAGCAGGCTGGCTAGCGGCGTCCTTGCCCCACTAGACACCAGCAGCACACACTCCCCTCCCGCCCCACATTGTGACCACCCCAGAATGTCTCCAGATGTTCCCACATGTTCCTTATATAGGGGAGGGGACAAAATCATCTCTGTTGAGAAGCACAGCATGACATTTCCCAGTGGGTCAGAGCTGAGATGGAGGAAAGGATAGTGGCAATAAGGTGGAGGGTTTGAGCATGTTGAGACTATAACTCCGAGAACAATTATCATTCTTAGAGCATTCAGGCCCTCTTCTTAGATATTGTCAACATGTTTACTTTTCCATAGTCTGTGTGTTTGAGGGGGTGGCCAGGGCAAATGAGAGTGTGCAAAACCTCCTTTGGTAGCTGACTTCTTTTTGTTTTTGTTGTTTTATTTATTTCTGAGAGAGAGACAGCGTGAGCAGGGGAGGGTCAGAGAGAGAGGGAGACAAGAATCTGAAACAGGCTCTGAGCTGTCAGCACAGAGCCCGATGTGGAGCTTGGACCCACAAACCGTGAGATCATGACCTGACGTCTGTGACCTCCTGAGCTGTGCCGAGTACAGGTGTCTGGCTCTGTCCTGATGAACCCCCCAAGCTCTTCCTGGCCTCTTCCCTTTGGCCCCTTCCCCAGCTCCAAGATGCCAGCCACCTCACCGAGTACAAGTCTTCCTCCCGATGGAGTCTTAGACTTTACTATGTAAAAGTCTCCTGAGGGCTTGTTAAGAACGCAGTTTCTGGTAACACCTCCAGAAAGTTTGATTTAGTGTGTAGGGACCAGGAACTTATGGTTTTTAAAACAGGTGGCCTACATCTCCCTCTAGGAGATGGGGGGTGGTCCAGGGACCACACTTGAGGAGGCAGCCCCCCAGAGGGGCTTTTCAACTTTTGGAAGGCAAAAGCACATAAACCCTACTCACTCAATCCTCTTATCCTTCCAGAAGACACTGAGATGGAGACCATATTGCCAAAGAAACCACCAGTGACGTGGGAGCAAAATACGATCTGCTCTGAAGTGTATTGATTCTCTGGGCCACATGAGTCACTGTAGTAAATTTAGTATGTAGTCATATGATCATGTGATTCATATGATGATGTATTAAATTATTGTTTAATCCCATGATAATGATTAACAATAGCTCACATGTGTTGAGCACAACGAACGGGAAGGTATGCTGATTATTCTCCATATGCTGTCTCCTTCAGTCCTTCTGGCCACCTTGGGAAGAAGATGTTGCTATCGTTTGCAGATGAGGAAACTGAGGCTGGCAGAGGCTGAATCTAAACAGCCTGCCCCAGAACACATAGCTGTTTAGTGGCAGAGCTGAGATTTGTTATTGAGTCTGGGTCCAAGGCTCTGGAAACCCCACGATCCCAGCTCACACAGTTTAGTGCCCTTTGCTCAATGTGGAATTGCCGTCACCTGGTGCTCCCTCCAGACTGGCTGAGGGCAGGGGTGGTGAGTAGAGGGCAAGGCAGGGGGGAGGGGAAAGCTTCAGGGAGCCCAGATCTGCCCGTTTGGAGAGCGAGGGCTCTGAAATTAGAGGAAAGATGGCCTCTCCTCCTTTGACGCAAAAGCTTTCCTCAGCATCACAACCCAGGCTCTGTTGGCTCAAGTCAGTCCTGCTGGGAAGGGCTCTTCAGAGATGTATCTCACTCCCCAGGTCTGCAGATACTTCTGTGTTTTCCTAAGTTGTATATAAAATGTGGTTCCATTTCAAAGAAATACAGCAAATGTTTCTTAGAAGTAAAATCCCTTTGGGAAAGAACTTTAAGCTTCAGGATGGCATCTTTTAGGACAGGGCTTCTCAGCACTGGCTTCAGAACTCACCCAAGGAGCTCTCTGAAGCATACAGAGCCCGCCCAGCCAGCTTTCTGCGTGCCCTGTCACCAGAATTCTCATTGTTCTGGGCCAGACAGGACCCTAGGCATGTTGTCTGTCTGTCTTTTTTTTTTTAAGTTTATTATTTAAATTATTTTGAGAGAGACAGAGACCGCACAGGTGGGTGGGAGGCAGAGAGAGAGGGAGACAGAGAATGCCAAGCAGTCTCCACACTGTCAGCAAGAAGCCTAATGTGGGGCTCAAATTCACCAAACCACGAGATCATGAGCTGAGCTGAAACCAAGAGTTGGACACCTACCTGACTGAGCCACCCAGGCGCCCCTGTCTTTCTTTCTATATATGTATGTGTGTTAATACACACACACACACACACACACTTACATATCATGTATGTCTATATATGCATAAAACTATTCTGATTCTGAGGTATAGCTCAGTATTGTTCCTCCCAAATGTTATTCCTCCAGCAGGAAAAACAAACACAGCATCACCTACAAAGGAGTCTCACCAAAAGTATTTAAGGTGACTCTAAACTAGCCTTTAGATTTAACCTCATTTCTATAAAGCAGGGGATAGAGAACAACTTGAAATGACATCATGAGGAAATAGACAAATCTACATTGTCGGGGATTCTATAAGACAAATCCTGGTATCCTCACAAAATAAAAAAAAGTCAGTGTCAAGGGTATGAGTGCAAACAGGGTTAGAGGTGAAAGGACTAGAAACTATAGACACAAAACCAAACACAGCACATGAGTCTTGACTGAGTCATGGCTTTAAGAAAAGAGCTGTAAAACGTGCGGCAGGACAGGGAAATGTGCGTGTGGACCAGGCTTTGGATATAAGGGAAGTATTGTCAGTTTTGTGGGGTGTGTTATTTTTATTGTGGTCTTATAGGAAAATGTTCTTATTTTTAGGAAGTGTATTATAATATTTAGAGTTGAAGTGTCAAGACATCTGTGGCCTATTTTCAAATGGTTCAGAAAAAACAGGCTGAGTGGTAGTGTGAGGCTGTATCCCGCTGTCGAATCTGAATGTTCACAGCCCTTTCTTTTCAACTTCTATCTGTGTTTGCCGATTTTCATAATAAAGGAGGAAAAGAGAACCAGGATGAACAAGCAAACTAGCCTTCTTCAAAACTTTGTCCTGGCCTTTGCTGCTCTAGTACTGTGCGCTTCAGGGTGAAGTCCTTTCCTTTTGCCTCTGCTCCTTCACTTCTGTTGTGGTCTCCTGACCGGCTGGCCCGGGGCGATCATGCCTCACCAGTACCTTCTTCCCTTTTTACGGACTGCAGGAAGCCAAAGATAGGTACAGACCCAGCTGGCCCCAGCTTACTACCTTCACCCCTGTTTTAAATAGGAGGGCTTGAGTGGCTCAGTTGATTAAGTCTCCAACTCTTGATTTCGGCCTGTGTCATGATCTCATGATTCGTGCGATCGAGCCCCATATTGGGCTCTGCGCTGACAGTGCAGAGCCTGCTTGGGATTCTCTCTCTCTCCTCTTTCTGTCCCTCCTCTGCTCATGCTCTCTCTCAAAAAAACAAAACAAAACTAAAAACACTAAAAAAGTTATGAGGCCTTTGTGTGTGTATATATATAACATATATATCTCATACATATGTATGTATGTAATATATAACTCCCATTAACAAATGACTTATCAATTTCCACTTGCTCTGCATTCTGTCATATTACTGCAGGTTATTGTTGGATTCTCTTTTTGGTTGTTTTTGTTTTTTCTTATTACTTGCTAAGAGGCTTTTTTCCTGTCGGCCTTTGTGATAATCATAGCATCATTTCTGAAAGTCAGAGGACCGTCCAGATTATCCATGACCATCAGGGATGTGAAGGTAAACTCAGCTGTCCTAGATGGACATGTATTTAGTGGCCTATGGAGAGAAGACTTTTACATGGAACATCCATGAAGTGAGTTTTGGAGAAGCAGGGACTACGGGGAATAGCAGTGGATGAGAGATTGAGGGGCTCTGTGCTGGAATCCCCACAGTTAACAAGATCTACAAGGAGGGTCTGTTTTCCCTTTGATGTGGATGTTGTCCCAGCAGGTGCCTTTCCTTGCACATGTGACATGGCCAAACGAGGACACTGTACAGAGCACACACATGATGCCTTTCCAGACTTTCCCTTGTCCCAATGACCCGAGGGCTTTTCTTGGATCCACAGGAAAGACAGTCAGCCTTGCATAGCATGGCTATTCTACTTAGAGTAGTAATTAGCAAACTTGGCTGGAGAGACCAAAGCATGTTATCTCCCTATTCCAAACAGAAGAATAAAGGCCTCATTCCAGCCATGCTGGCATGGGTGTGAGAATTTGGTGCAGTAGATAGGGGACTATTGTGCACGGAGGGACAGAGAACTATGTTTTGTGAACTTAAGCGATGGCTCCCTAAATGACCCTGCCCTAAATTTGGCATGCACCATTTTGCTGAGGCTGAATGTGCCACTTTCTGTTCTCCAGAAGTTTCATATCCTTTCTCTTCAGAAATAGCAGCCTGATGGCAGGCCTGACTCTGAGCCAAGGTTGCCCACCAGGACAGTGGACATTTGGCATGTCCAAATGACCTTAAGATCCAGGTCACCGGAGAGGTTGTAGCAGAGTCCTGAGGCTCTGCAAGAGGTCAAACACATAGAGGTTTGATATTCACATTGAAGTTTTTCCATTAAACGGAAGAGGAGCAGGGATTGAGATCAGCTGGCACATCAGTGAGCTAATATTCTAATCACATGGAAAGACTTTGTAGAAGCCTCATCTTCTCATGGGCTGGCTTTCCACCTGTTGGTTCAAAGGGTTTGTGAGCCTGGTGGGCGGGCAAGTGGGTGCAGCTTATCGAGCCTCCGGGAGTCATCAGGGGCTTGTTTCTTGTTCTCATTCAGAATGATTGGTTCATTCTAAACAGTCTCCCCCAGAGCTTTTTTTGTGTTGGTAACTCTTCTCTCAAAAGGCATTTCTCTTTGGTGGTATTTGGGGTCGAGTGGGGGTGAGATGAGCAAGTGGGAGTAGATTCTGCTTCTGGCCTCATGCTACTTTATTTCACAGCATTTTGGCAGCAGGATAGGCGGTGGGGAAGGAGGAAGACCAGAACCTGCTGAGAAGCCCACGGGGGAGGCTGACACGAGTGACGTCACCCATCTCTAGATAGCTTGTGCTTAATCTTTGATTGCGTGTAATAGCCAAGTTTCTGTGATCTGCCGAGCACTTCGAGCAGTTAAGTTGTCGTCTCACCAGCGTCCTCCATGCTCGAGGAAAGACTTCTAAGGGAAAGGACTTGATACTTCGTGAGTGTTTACTCTACCAGACAGTGAGGTCTAACATATCCTTGACAGTTTCTCGAAGCAGTACTGTGAAGCAGGGGATCTTACTGTTTCCATGTAGATGAGGAAGTTGCGGCTCTGAGAATTAGGCGTCCATAGGGCCAGTTGGTGGTGGAGCTGTGTCTGGAACCAGGACCTGATGGACTCCAGAACTTTTGCAGTGGAACGCACTTCTCCCTTCCCCAGCGCTCAGGAGAGCTGCATTACACACACACACACACACACACACACACACACACTGACAATTATTAAAGGCCTGTGGGCCTAGTACTGTGCTAGGTAATTTCTCAAAACAGCATTTTGTGTAACTGTAATGAGGTGAGGATTTTTAAATGTGCTGTGTTTTATGAGATAGGT
Organism: Crocuta crocuta; assembly: GCF_008692635.1. Classification (NCBI taxonomy): domain Eukaryota; kingdom Metazoa; phylum Chordata; class Mammalia; order Carnivora; family Hyaenidae; genus Crocuta; species Crocuta crocuta. Next base: position 4,446,402 of record NW_027529433.1, read on the forward strand.
AGTTCTCTCTCGCTAGCATGGTGTACAAGCTTTGACTCTGGGCTTCCTTCTCTCCCCACTCCCCTTCCTCTTCAATTAACTCCTGGCCCCACCCCACTGCCAGCATGCCAGGGGGCTCTGTGCGGTTCTTGTGCAGCTGATGTGACCTCAGTTAATAAGATCTCATCACTCAGAACAGAGCCTTGCGCCCAGATGTCAGCTGTGAACTGTGAGATTCTTTCTGACCTTGGAGAAGGGATAGCAGATGGAGCTGCTGATGAGCACTGTACCCGTTTCAGGGTTCAGGCCCCTCTGAAGGAGGTTTGAGCTGTTAGAGCAAAGCCCTCTGGTAATGAAGCCATTTGTCCCTGGGAACAGAATGAGCCCTTGTGCGACCAGAAACAAGGGGCATGTTGAGTTGCAGACCTGGGGTGAATCAAAGCTCAGGCAGAGGCACATGGGATGAATTGCGACGGTTCAAGGAATGCATTCTTCATAGGCAAGTTTCTGTTGTCAACAAGTCCACTCAGTGGTAATGACACTTAGTCAGTGGTCATTAATGCCTGTGTTTTGAGTAATTTCCCCAAATGAGTCAGTCATGAACTCTTCAAGGTTTTCTTTTCTTCTTTGAGTTTTAACTCGTGTAGGTTTTTTTGTCCAGAAATCACCCGGTGAGAAATGAATACATAAGTTGGAGGAGCAGTGTTTTGTTATTTTTCAACGCGCTGTTTCCTCATGCACCTATGAAGCGAGTACTATTTTGTCTGTGCTGCTAATTTGATTCCCAGGCAATAAAAGTGGGTGTTGCTACTCTTTATCTTTAAGTAAAACCTTTTGGTGCAAGTTTGTCAAAACTTAGCTCAACTAGTACCAGGACAGAAGGCAGAGAGTCCCGTAAGCTCCGTAAGAACAGCCAGACTGTTGGCAAGGTTCACTGCAAGTGCTATCTGGCTCTTTCTGGATCTCCCTGCTGTTTGACGTTTCGGAGGGAGAGGCGATGGAGCAGGACCCATACATCCCAAGGCGGCAGCAGCTCCTGTGCCAGAGGGTGCGCCTGGGGTGGGTGCAGGAACTGGCCCTGGCCGGGAGTTGTGCCGCCCGGAGATAAGGCAACCAGCCCTGGGTGAGATTACGGGAAGGGAGAAGTTGAAACAAAGAAAACCAGTTAAGTGCGCTGCGGGCGCCGGCTCGGGGCCCGGGATCCGCTACAGCTGCGTTCAGTCGG
>NW_027529433.1:4447659-4448294 GCF_008692635.1 Crocuta crocuta
GTAGGTGAGGCGGCGCGCGGAGCTCTGACATGGCAGCATGACGGCCCGGGCCCGCGCTGCCAGAGGCCGGCCAGAAGGAGCCCCAGGCTGTGGGAGTGAGCGCCCGGAGCAGCGACTTCCCTCTGCGGCCCCCTGAGCCTCCGTCCCCTCCGGCTGCTTTTATTGTTCACCCCGTGGACTCCCGACTTTTCCGCCTGGAACATCAATATGTGTCATGTTATTGTCACCTGTCGCTCGATGCTCTGGACCCTCCTGAGTATTGTGGTGGCTTTTGCAGAGCTCATCGCCTTCATGAGCGCCGACTGGCTAATTGGAAAAGCCAAGAGTCGCGGCGGCGGCGGCGCCGAGCCCGACGACCGGAGCGGAGGCTCCTCGGAGCCCTACCACCCGACCCTGGGCATCTATGCCCGCTGCATCCGCAACCCGGGCATGCAGCACGTGCAGCGGGAGACGCTGTGCGGGCCCTACGCAGAGAACTTCGGCGAGATCGCCAGTGGCTTCTGGCAGGCCACGGCTATCTTCTTGGCCGTGGGCATCTTCATTCTCTGCACGGTGGCCTTGGTGTCCGTCTTCACCATGTGTGTGCAGAGCATCATGAAGAAAAGTATCTTCAACGTCTGCGGGCTACTGCAAGG
>NW_027529433.1:4448318-4454528 GCF_008692635.1 Crocuta crocuta
CACTGTCCCTGGTTCTTTATTTCATGTATTTCTTCACTGCTTCTTTCCTTGGGTTCTAAGTTGATGGATTTTGTTTGAGTAACTTCTCTAGTTTTTTGCTTTTCCCGTAAAATTAAAAGCCTGCTTTCCACCTCAGCGCGTCCCCTTTTGGAAATAGGGTGGGAGAGGCCCACCTGCAGCAGACGCCCCGTGCTAGGGAGGAATGTGAGTGCGGGGCGTTCATTCCAAGGCGGTGACATGGTCCTGCCGCCCGCCCAGCCTCATCCCCAACCGCAGGATGATTTCAGTTTGAGGAGGAGAAGCAGCGGGCTGGGAAGGAATTAGTATCAGCTGCTCTGTGCTTAATAATGTTCTGGTTTAAATTGTCTGTCTCCTGGAGCCTGACAGAATGTTCTCTGCATTCAGATCAGAAAATACAAACGAACTGTTCCGCTTTCAGGGAATTTCTCACTAATGAGCTTGTTAGCCATTGGTGGAAGAAAAATGATCCCAGAGGGGCAGCTGTGAGCTGCAAGAAAACTTCCGTCCCCACCAGCACTTTGGTAGCCTTTCCTATTTGGGTTTGAAAGGTGGATCCTGACCGGAGAGGGTATCAGTCTGTCTAGGCTCAAGGGATTTATTCTCGTTGGCAGAAATACACACACAGAGACACAGATGCGGGAGTTTGTAGGCATCCTCAAGGAACTGAGGAATAGAGTTGTGCTTTGACTTTTCAGGGGGAAAAACTCCCTTTTTAAACAGTTATAACCAACGGATTTATTAATTGGATCTCTGACAGGAGAACAGTAATCCACCTACAACCCTAAGTAGAGTGCACAGGTGACTCATCCCCCAGCACATCCTAAAGCTTTGTGTGTGGGACTCTTCGACAGTGAAGAGAAGTACAGAGCCTGGTGTCCAGGCCTGTAAAGAAACAGACCCCAGCTGAATTAACTCTAGTCTGCCTAATCGCAAACTCTTAAGCACAGCAGGGCTGGCTTCCAAATCAGATCAGACAACAGTTATCTTCCAAACAGCTGATAAGATCATGTTTTCTGTTTCTCCTATCTTAGGGGAGCCTCTCTCTATATATATGTGTGTGGAGGTTGGTGGATAAGGGGCCTAGAGAAATGACAGACGACCTCCTCCCCAGTCCTGATCTGTTTGCGTGGGGGATATACTCTCAAGTCTTTCATCTCTTCATCTGAGAGGAATAGCCGTGCAATGAATGACTCAAGCACTCCTATGCACTCTCAGAATTTGGGAGGCCAGGATTCTGATTTTCACTTTTGCTTGAGATACGTGTGCCACCACTCTGGACCTTGGCATTCCTCTTGCAGGGTGCCTCTTGAAGGGCACCTGGGTGGCTCCGTTGCTTAAGCAGCCAAGTTCGACTCAAGTCATGATGTCACAGCTTATGAGTTCGAGCCCCATGTTGGGCTCTGTGCGGACTGCTAAGAGCCTGAAGCCTGCTTTGGATCCTGTTGTCTTCTTTCTCTCTCTGCCTCTTCCCTCCTCATGCTGTCTGTCTTTCTCTCTCTCTCTCTCAAAAATACTGTTTAAAAAATTTTTTTAAATAAGGAGATTGGAAAATATGACCGTATCTTAGATTTTTGATTCTGCGAAGCTCATTATCCCCTTTGTGATTCACTTCTGGAATCTGCAGTTTATCCCTTTCAGCTTGGCATTTTCCCTCCCAGAAATGTTAAATGAGATTTATCTGGGTGCAAATATGCTGTGTATGTCTTAAAACTTTTGCCGAGAACTATTACCAAAGGCTTTTTGAAAAATCAGAATAAACATGTAGATGAAGGGAAGGCAGCATACACAATTTATTAATCCTGTCTAACAGTCCTGGTTGACCAGAGAAGTGGATTTCTGCGTAATTTTTCCTTACTGTGTTGTACTTCTTCATCCTTGATGATTCATGCCTTTACTCTGAATTTTATCAAAGCGCTGGTATGCAGGCAAAACGCCTGGCTTATCATCCCCAAGAATGCTTTTCATCCTGAGAAACTTCATGCCTTCTAGTGAATCAGTGGCCATTTATAGTATGAGTAGGACATCTCGGGGAGTAACACCACAAGCTGTCTTTTTACAGTCATTCAGAAGCAAGTTATAGATACCCTTTCAGTCTTACAGACTATTTACATGCAATTTTTTATAAGGTGTTAGTCCAGAAAATTCGATCTCTAAGAATGAGGATTAGTCCAACACATCTTTTGGTGCTCCTATTTGCTATTTCATATAGACGGCAAGAAGATTCATTTTGGCACAAAGATCAGTACGTATCTTAGGTATTATTCATACACTCCAGTGAGTTATTCCTGACTTATCTTTCTTTCTGGCTGTGTCAGGCTTCTGGGAAGCAGAGTTGAAAAGAAAGAAGTAGGAGTATACCTGAGGTGTAAGTCTGTTGGTCACCTGTCCAACTCCCGAAGTCCTGATGTTCTGAGAGAACTTTCTCCCCATCTTTATCATTTATGTTCCCTGTGCATACACAGAGCACCCCAGAAAGTCTGAAATTGCTTCAAAATTTGAATTGGCAAGAGACAGAGATTCCCGTGTAGTGAGACTACCTCTCTAGGGCACACTGATCTCAGGCTAAGAACTGAAGTACAGGAAGTCCTTTCTGCTGCCAGCATAGCGGCGCCCTCTTGCAGCAGAAATCACAGCTAACAGGGAATAAGCATTCAGCGGGCGACTCCCTATGTTTTGGGGGGCAGGGGGCACATCTGTAAGGGGTGCTCAGTGGGCTCTTTCCTTCCTCCTGGAGGTCTACACCAGGTCGTTCAAGGCAGCGTCCGTGGCAGCCATGGTCCTTGAAGCTACAGCTGAGGAAGTTGCCCCACCAGCATCTGAAACAGCTGACTTGCTTTCTCTCCTGTCAGCCAAGATGTCATAGCATCTGGTCTGCCCCAGCCTCAGCCAAGGACTTGTTGCAGCTGTGAGCATCCGTCTCTCCTCTCCCCCCACCCCGTTTCTCAGCCCTGGATCTATGTGATGTGGGAACAGATGGTGAGAAAGGAGTTGTTGCCAGGGCAACAAAAGCATTCTTCGGAATTATACTCACACCGCGTTTGTCCTTACGACTTTCATTTTGGCAAAAGTGACACTTTAGTAAAATATAACTAGAAGAAAAATGACAAGCTAGTGTAGGCATATTCCTTTGCTGTGACTAATTTTAACGAATGAACGGGCCTTAGGTTTGTGTGGCCTCATTGCCTATAGAAAGTGTAACATAAATCATCAAAATTTGGATATTTTGAATTTAGAAGTAGGTGTGAAAGAATTTGCTACCTTAGTGGAAATCTGAAAATCTAGGTCCTTCAATGTAACAATAAGATACAAGCATTGACTATTAACCCAGATACAGGATTTGCGTTCAAGGTCTAGCCTGCTGGTGGGCACTGGTTGGACACCTCTGAAATCCCTATGCACAGATGCCTTTAGTGTTCAATATTCCAGTCCCAGCAGTGATTAGAGGTCAAGCCTCACCTGGCCCTGAGTCAGTCCTGATCTCCCCTTACAGTGGCTGCGAAATGTCTAGTGATTGACTTCATTCTCTAAACCGTTTTTCTCACTTGTGAAATGAGTATAATAGTAGTACGTCCCTCAGGGTTGTTCTGTGGATGAAATTAGACAATATATGAGAAGAAAGGCTTAGGTACAGTGGGGACACAGTAACTAATAAGTGGTAGCTCTTTGCTTATTAAAGTGTTTCTGCTTTCTGGGCAGGTTTTAGTATTTTTTTATGTTTCCTAGAAATACTACATTTTTTAAGTATTCTTTTTGGTTTTTTTTTTAAGTTTTATTTATTTTGAGAGAGAGACACAGGGTGGAGGGTCAGAGAGAGAAGGAGAGAGAGAGAATCCCAGGCAGGCTCTGCACTGCCAGCACAGAGCCCGATGTGGGGCTTGAACCCACGAACCGCAAGATCATGCCTGAGCCGAAACCAAGAGTGGGACGCTTAACCGACTGAGCCACCCATGCGCCCCCTAGAAATGCTGCATTTTAAGGAATAGTGGTTTCTACTCTAGTCCTCAGAATTGACCTTGTTCGCTTGCAGTCACACATGACCGTGCTGTATAGGGCCATTCCCTGGCCCCTTCGTAGCCTGCCTGTGTCGGGGCTGAAGAGTGCAGAGCAGTCCTCTGGCATTGGTGTGACTATGGGTGTTCTTGGGGCAATTTTTTTTTTCTGTTTTTAAGCAGAAGATAGCAGTTAAGTTGACAGGAAAACTAAGAACTTCTCCCTTTCCTCTTCCAGCAGACACACAGTCTCTAGACCTTGCCTCTCTGCAGGCAGCTGCTAGCAGTGGAGCCTTGACTGCAGGTGCCTTTGCAGGCTCCCCTCACAGACTAACTCACAGGCCGACTGGTGGTCCCTAGGCGAGGACTTGTTTGGCAGAGCCAGAAGCACACATCAGGCCATAGTCCTCCGGGACTGATTACAAAGGCTGGGCACGCAGCCGGCAGGGTGGTTGCTGCCAGCTTGTCTTCCTCAGGTTGTGACCTGGATGTAATCCATAATGAAACCGTAGAATGCAAAGATCCAGGTTTTCCATGACCGCATCAGCAGTTTGTTTTTAGAAACGCATGTAGGGATCTCTTAGAAGTCCATGGAATCCCCAGTGACTCAGGTTTGGGACAGAAGCCATTAAAATGAGCTCAGGATTTGGCTCACTTGTGTTGGCTTGGACTATTCCACTGGTGTTGCCATGAGGGTTGGCCTCGCACATGTGCTGCTGGGCCTGGCTGCCTGCTGTCTTTTCAGCCTTCCCTCATCTGCCTGTTTGCTTCTTTGTGTCTGGTCGGCCCTCACGATCTCCCTGTAGCCTCTGTCTATATCCCTTTCAGTCCTCCAAGATCATCTCCGCAAGCTGCTCCACCAGTCTGACCAGATCGATTGCTGTGGGGCTGACCGCTGGCTATACTGGGCTGGAGTAGAGGGTGTGCTCATGGGAGTTCCTCTCTGTCGCCGTGGCTCGGTGCCCCGTGTGTGCAGGCTCAGCTTTCTGGGAAGCGAGCAGTGACTGAGGGTGAAGGAGGACAATATGAAAAAAGGGAAAGGAGTAAAAGAAGAATCGGAGAGAGCTGACAGGTAGAGGATTTCACCTTCGCTGCTTGTAGAATTGCTTTGTCGTAAATCAAAATGTATGTGCAAGTAGATAGGCGTCTGAAATAGACCATGATCATTATCTAGGATTTGGTATTCCCTCGGCTCTTTTTCACAGGGTGAACAATACTTAGCATCAAGAAGGTAACCACGACTCACCCTGATCTCCGCATCCATTCTGACTTATCCCATGTTCTACCCATTCACCTCTGGGCCAAAAAGATGAGCCATTGGAGAGGAGAAGACTCAGAACAGGGGCTTGGAAAGCATAGGGAGAGGGGAAAGAGATGCCTGGCTCTCACAGAGACATTGTCTCGAAGTTTTACACCTGAAAAATTAACCTGGCTTTCTCCAAGAAGGTAGTGTGAGCCTGACTATCCAACTTCAGAATAACCTCAAAGAAAAGGCATGAGGAAAATAGAGGAACCATCCCTGCTTTTCTTTCTTAGAACAAGGCACTGGAAGCTTCTGGCCATCAAAAGGAGACTCTCATTTCTGGCTCTACACAGATAGGGGTTGGGTCTAGCAGCTCTGTGTCTGAAATAGTTTATAAGAAAACCATCGGGGGCGCCTGGGTGGCTTAGTCGGTTAAGCGTCCGACTTTCGCTTGGGTCATGATCTCGCGGTTCGTGGGTTCGAGCCCCGCGTCGGGCTCTGTGCTGACTGCCAGCTCAGAGCCTGGAGCCTGTTTCAGTCTGTGACTCCCTATCTCTCTGACCCTCCCCTGCTCACACTGTCTCTCTCTCTCTCTCCTAGAAATAAATAAAAAAACATTTAAAAAAAAAAAAGAAAACCATCGATTATGACACATGTACTAATTCATCAATCTCTAGTAATCTCTTAGTGAAAACTGAAGATTGCAGAAATGTTCCACAGCAGGCCAGAATTAAATTTCAATTCAGGGAGCTTTTATGGGATGCCTAGTAAGTGCAAAGACCTATAGACTCAGGTCCACAATTTCTTGAGTTTTTGCTCCCCATCCATATTAGGCATTGTTTTATAAACTGTACCCTAGACAAGCAAAATTGTGTGTGTGTGTGTGTGTGTGTGTGTGTGTGTGTGTTTGTAAAGGGAACAGGAAACTCAACCATATCGTTAGATGAAAAAAAAAAA
>NW_027529433.1:4454558-4460005 GCF_008692635.1 Crocuta crocuta
TAGGAACTGGGATCTGTTTTTTTTTTAATTTTTTAAAATGTTTTTTAATTTATTTCTGAGAGAGAGAGACAGCAGGGGAGGGTCAGAGAGAGAGGGAGATACAGAATCCAAAGACAGGCTCCAGGCTCTGAGCTTTCAGCACTGAGCCCAACGCGGGGCTCAAACCCAGAACCAGGAGATCATGACCTGAGCTGAAGTCGGACGCCCAACCGACTGAGCCACCCAGGTGAACCCAGGAATCTGTTTTTAAAGAATCATCTGGGGTCGCCTGGGTAGCTCAGTTGGTTAGCATACGACTTTGACTCAGATCATGATCTCATGGTTTGTGGATTTGAGCCCCACGTTGGGCTCTGTACTGACAGCTCAGAGCCTGGAGCCTGCTTCAGATTTTCTCTCTCTCTCTCTCTCTCTCTCTCTCTGCTCCCCGCCCCCCGCTCATGCTCTGTCTCTCTCTCACAAAAATAAACATTAAAAAAAAAAATCAGATGGAAGGTCTAGAAGAAAACTGCAAATTCTCTTAAAATTCAGATATAGCAGTTGATATGTAAATAAAATGTGGAAAGCCATTTGCCATGGTAACCACTTAATTACAGACATAAATTATCATGGAGGTATGGATGCTGTATGTTCACATTCCATTAACAAATAATCACTTAAGTATGGCCCTGAATATTTACATGAGCAGTTCAGGCACTCTGTTTTAAGAGCTTAATGCAGTGATGGTATTATTCTAGGCTGCATTGCCACTTGAAAAATAATGTGCAGTCTTTCCAGTAGTGTTATTAAATGTCCAGGAATCAGTCTCTTTTTTTTAAAAGACAGCTCCCAGTACCAATGAAATCTCAAATAAACATAGGACATGAAGCCAATATTAAAAATTTCAAAGCAAAATGAACAGTTGATATGTGTTCAGAGTTTAGAGGCCAACCTCGGGGCCCTCATGTTGAAAAGATGATGTGTGCTTCACTGTAGGAATTACTTAACATGATCTGGACCCTAAGACCATTAGCAGGCAAGAGATTTACTTACTATCCTAAAAATTTCATAGCTCAAAATTTTTTGAAGTGTCTTTTACTCTGCTATATACTACATTTTATTTATTTTGGAATTTTTTTTTGAATGATCAGTGTAATTTGGTTATCGTCAAATAGGAGCTCCTTTTTTTTTTTTCTTTTTTAAAAGAGAGACAGTGTGCAAGAAGGGGAGAGGGGGAGAGAGAAAGAGAGAGAGATAGCTCAAACTGGCTTTATGTTCAGGGAAGGGGGCGGCAGGGCAATCCCATGACCCTGAGATTATGGCTTGAGCCTAAACCAAGAGTCAGCCGCTCAACTGGCTGAGCCACCCAGGTGCCCCAAACAGGAGCTCTTTCTTAATCCTGCATGTTGGATGAATAATTTATCAAGAAAATATTGCACAAATTTTTTCCCAGTTGCATGTAAATAATTTAAAAAATGGCTTCTCACTTAGAATGAGAAGAAAGCTGTATCACTAATTCATAGGAAAGAATAATCTAGGTAAAGTAGTTTGTTAGGATACATTTTAAGAGTTAAGGCTTTAGAAACTGCTGATGAAGTAATTTGCATATAAATATGAATCATTGCTGAGAAAGACTTCAGGAGGCTTCAACATGGGAGAAAGTGCATGTTTCTTATAGATTCTTTCTCCATATATTCTAAGAGCATCAGACAGTTCTTAATTGATGGTCATTAATTCTGAGTAATTATAACAGAAACTTCCTCTGGGGGCCTTGGTTGTAAAGTCTCTTTATGACAACTATGCTCTGATGGTCTTCCAAAGAATTCTCTTTATGTTGCTCTATCATCTGCTGTCCACCCCCCACCCTGGAAAAGTATTTTTCTTGCTAATTATAATTCCATGGGAGTGTTTTTAGTAGGAGACAAGTAACATACTAGACCCTTCTGGGGAAATGATGTGAGCATTAATACAAGCTTTTTGAAAAACTTGACACCTGACCCTTTCCTTCTCCTTCTTTTCAGAAAATCTTGGTGAAAAACCTCTAATGTTATTAATCCTGTATGAAGATGATGTGTAGATATAATGTGCATTACAAAGGCACTGTGGTCATCAGCCAAAAATCCCTTTCATTACCTGTGAGTGCTTTGACCTCCAGTTTCCAATCTGGCTCTCAAAGCAAAGTTATTAAATGTCAGAGTTGAGCCCCGTCTGGCTTGTCCATAAACTCCTGAAATCTTAAAATTGAGGGCAGCAAAAATATATTTTGGATTCCAAAGAGAGAATTCAAAAGAGCCTCTTTACTCTTACTGCTTTTTAGAAAGTTGTCCCCAGCCAGACATAGGACCGTCTCCACCTCCCTCCCCTGTCCTCAGATGGGCTTCTTGCCCAGCGCTTACTGCCTCCGAGCGAATCCTGGTCCGCTCTGTGAGAAGGTTTCCGCCAGCACGCAGTAAAAATGAGAAAGATAAAGACAGTATAGTAAGACTTCTAGAGCTGCGTGTATTCAATTTCAAGAACTGTCCTTCATTCTCACGTTACATCCTTCACTGTTTTTGTGTTAAAATATCCTTTCTTTTATGAAATGATGAGAGAAAAAGATTATGGTTATTTTCAGTGTCCTTATATTCGGAAAGTAAAAACATTGACCTTCCAGTAACTTTTCTGGCTATTCTACTAGGATGTGAGGTCCAGAAGTGTGGGAACCTCTGTTCTAGAATGTTAGCAAGGGTGCAGACTGTGTCTTTTTCATGGTCCTAGCTCTACTACTCAGAATGGGCCTCAGCAAATGTATGTTCACTGGTAAAAAACATGATCTGTTATGCTGATCTGTACTAGCACAGCTATGAGTTTCTAGATAGTTGGGAAAGAGTCAAGTGTTTACCAATGTGGCAAAGCCCCATCCTGACATCCTGACATGTCTATTTATCCCAGACAAGGCATAAATAATTAATGGAGCCATCACCCAGAAAACTAAAGAATCATTTCAGAACTGGCAAGCACTAAAATAAATTTTGTTTCGGCTTTTGAATAAATTTTCATTGAAAAATTGAAAAACCTTAACGGGCGAAGTGATTTCAAAGGTATAGATTAACCAGAGGTGGCAGTTCTTATAACTAATACTTAGTCTTAGGATTAGTCTTCTAATGAATACTTTATTACTTCTATTTACAAACACTATTCATGTTTCCCGGACTCTGAATGGCTAACTTGACATTTTGGGACTGAGGACGGTGGAAGGCAGGCAGGCTGGAATACCATCGGTAGTTGGCTTTAGAACTTAGAGGCATGGGAGCAAAACTCCCCTTGGGTGCAGAGAAGGGTCCTGGGAGCCACTGGCCGCGCGTTTGTACTTGTCCTAAGCAAGATTTTATGAGAGCCTGGTGCCTAAGACTGAGGGCAGTACCCTGGGCCTGTAGGCAGTGAGACAAGCAGGCCTCTGTCCAGCGCATGATCAGCGTAAGCGCATGGTGCACGGACAGTGGCGCGACGATGCAGGAGCAGGTCGGGAGAGACATCAGCCGTGTTCTGAGGACTAAGAAAAGCCACTTGAAGGGGGGGAGGTGGCTAAACGGTGGCCTGCCGTGCTGGAGGAGGATGTAATTTGGGGGCTGAGAATGCTCTAGGTGCTGTGTTTTACCTAATCGGCTGTGCTGGGAAGAACGGAGGCTGTGTTTTCTCGTGGATGGATGGCCCTGTTGTTCTGGGCGGATGTGCCGTTTTAGATGGTTCCCAGTTATACAGAGTCCCAGAGCAAAGACAAAAATGTGTGTGGATCGTGTGGCTTCTATTTTCCCCTCTGGTCCAATGGGGTTTGTGTTTTGCTTGCAGTGTTCTGCTCACACAGGTGTTCCACATCCTACGGAAGAGGACATCACCACAGACTTGAAACTGTTCTGACCTGGTCACTAGGTTTTCTTTCTAGAAGTTTCTCTGGCCAGCAGCAGACCTTCCAAAGTGGCATCTATGTGGCAGTAAGGAGGTTGGTGACACTCAAACTGTAATGGAAGAGAAAGTCCCATGGGTGGAGCTTCTTTCCTTTCTGTTGTCTTGCCGTACGGTTAGCAAATCAGCCTTTCTTCACCTTTTGGTGCAGCCTCTCTCGCCCTGCGACCCCCTCACCATACTCCTGTGGTTTTCTCACTTGATAACTGTTCCTCATCATCTGCCCTCTAACCTTTTGTAGGTATAAGTAAGCCAGCCATCCCGATCTCCCCCCTTTAGCTGGACACATGCTTATGTTTCAGAAGTTAATCTCTGGTTTGCAATAAAGCAGCAGTAGTCTAGCACAAGGGCTCAGGAGTGGACTCTGGAGCCATATTGCCTGGATTGGAGTCCGAGCTCCACCATTCATTAGCTGTGTAACCCTACATAATTTAACCCTACATGCTTCAGTTTCCTAATCCATCAAATGATAATTGTACCAACCTCATAAGATTGTTAGAAGGACTAAATGAGTTAAAGTGCTTCACCAGTACCTCGCACATTATAGTGCTCCATAAGTATTAATGCTTGCCACTGTTATTTTTTTTAAAGTTTATTTATTTTTGAGAGAGCGCGCATACATGGGGAAGGGGCAGAGGGGGAGAGAGAGAGAGAATCACATGCAAACTCCACACTGATACCCCAGAGCCCAGTGCAGAGCTCAAACCCATGACCCTTGAGATCATGACCTGAGCCGAAGTCAGACACTTAACTGATTTAGCCACCCAGGTGTGCCCCTGGTTGCCATTGTAATTATGTTACTATGACTACTAAAAAGTTCTAATCATCTGTATAAACTTCCAACTTTAGTGATACTTGTGAATGCATAAAATTGGGGAGGGTGTTTATAGCTTTAGCTCCATGTCATCTTTACTTGGAATCTCATTCTGCCATAGATGACCTTTCCAAAAGGTTCTTGAAAAGATGTTAAGACTAGAAAGACAATGGCAATCAGAAATGACATGTGAAGCTGGGTCACCAAAACAGCATGTGTAGAGGAATATGGCTTAAGGACTGAGGATTTGGGATAGGGATAGAGACACAGAAGCCAAGGAAGAGGGAACACCCTTCTTAGCACTGTTAACAAGTTTACAACTGAATGGGGAGTCCATCTGAGCCAAAATCAATACTGTTCTTTCATAAGACAAATGCATATTATGTCAGAGCTGAGAATTCTCTTTTTTAGTACCCTTGTTCTAGATTGTTTTCCAGATTGTTGATTAACCCTATACTTGCACTTTAAAATTTCAGAGCTGAAATGTTAAAATAAAAATTACATGTCAGGGTGCCAGGGTGGCTCAGTTAGTTGAAGGTCTGAGTCTTAATTTCAGCACAGGTCACCATCCCAGGGTAGTGAGATCCAGCCCCGGGTCAGGCTCCATGCTGAGTGTGGAGCCTACTTAAAATTCTTTTGCGCTCTCCCTCTGTGAGAGAAGGATGCTCTAAAATTTAAAAACAAAAGCAAAAAAAAAAAAAAAAAAAAAAACCCT
>NW_027529433.1:4460055-4479384 GCF_008692635.1 Crocuta crocuta
CCCTTAAATTTCTTCTTTCTTAAAACAGTAGAGATAACATAGTGAAGCCTTGTATCATTACTGAGAGTGATCACTACACAGTGTCTCACACTGTCCCTGCACGTGAGAAGTGTACAGGTTCATACCATGATGATTGGGAAAAGAATAGCTTGGTGACAAATTCAATGAGTGGCAACTGGAGATGGTCTGAGATGGTGTGTTTCTTCATAATATATGTTTGCCTTGGGGAATTCTGAAACATAAGTGTCTTCACCTAGCAACAGTTGATGATCTACAGATAGCTATTAAGGACTGCCAAATGACTTCCAACTGTTAGCATGGAAGATGACTTGGGGAAAAATGAAAATTTAGAAAAGAACGCTAAATATCCAGATGAATGTTAAGCAGCATTCCTGTTTGTTGTAAATCAGCCTGTACATCAGTTGTTGTACCGCATGATGGTTCCAGACTTAGTTAAATCACTAAACCTGGTATTCCTCTCCTGGAATGCACACCATACACGCCAGATGCTAACCTGTGACCCTGCCTTCAGGGCTGCTGATGAGGTGGCGGGGGGAGGGGGGAGTCTGTTCCTGGGCTAAAGTGCAGTTGTGTTTTCTGCCTTCAATGCTGGCACCTTCTGTTGGTCTTTACATTCTCCAAACTCAGCTGCTTCTAGATACCACCCTTACCTCTTTCCAGACTGCCGTGGCCCACCTCCTCCTTCCTTTGTCCTTGTATCCCTCTGCTTTCTGTCACTTGCCCTTTTCCTGAACTTCTCCAGGTTTATCCCTGCACTGCTGCCCTCCCATCTTGTGTCTTGGGAAGTTCCCACAAGGCAGCCACAGCCTGTCTTTTTAGCTGTCCTCCCTGAGGCCAGCCAGAGTTGGAAACAATTTCAAAGTTTTGAGGCTAAACTAAAGCTGGCTGCTAGATGAAAATTTATTACATTTAATTGACTTAATACCCTTTTCTTTGTGTTCTCCCAAAGAACATCATTTTCTATAGCCAGACAGGAGGTTTTCCGTGCCTGCAGTCAAGTAAAAGGCCAGTCCCATGGTTTGGACCTTGTGTGGGTTTCTTTAGTAAGGATGGCTGTCGTCGTGTTGGCCAAAATTGCCAATGCCTGAGATTTAGGTTATTGAATGAAGCTTTTCCTCGGACCATTTTAAAAACTTGTCAAGTATGCTACTTTGGTTTCCTTTAAAATGGAACATCTGCGTCACAGCACCCTTTTTTCTTCCATCCCACAAATATTTACTGAACACCTATTAAATGTCTTACGTTGTTCTAGTCAATTGAGATAAAGGATAACTTGATGGAGTTCTTTCTCCTCATGGAGTTTACACTGGCAGAGAGACAGGAAACCGTGTGATTATTTCGTATATTAAAAGGTGATAGATGCTATGGAAGAAAAAAAGGTGTAGCCAGGGTGAGAGAGGTTATGTATGCTGGTATGAGAGGACAAATTTTGACATTAAGTAGGCCAGTCAGGGTGGGACTCCGGGAGAACAGATTTAAAGACTTAAAGGAGATAAACACGTTAGTCCTATGGGTAATCAGGAGAAAGAGCTTTCCAGGCCCAGGGAACAGTTAGAATGAAGGCTGATAGGCCTTGCTGATAGAGGGCTGTGGGCTCTGAGAGAGAGTGGAGTCAAAAATAATGCTAAGGTTTTTGGCCTGAGCAGTTATAAGAACTGAACTCCGATTTGCAGGTTATGAAGTCCACAGAGCAAAGATAAGCTTGTGACTGGGGAGGGACGAGAGTCAGGTTTGCACATAATTTTCAAGTACCTTGTTAGACACCCAAGTAGAGATCGAGTAGGCAATGGGATATGCACATCTGGAGATCAGAGTGTAGTAGATTTCAACCTAGAATATTTAAAGCCATGGGACCAAGTGTGATAGATACAGAGAGTACAGAGGACAAACGATTGAGCCCTGGGCACTCCAGAGTTAAGATATTGCAAAGTTAAGGAAGAACAGCAAAGGATACTGAGAAGAAAAAGCTAACATGGCTTCCCACCTGGAGGTAGAACACTGGCAGATGATCTAAAACTCTTACAAGGAGGACTGTCCTTAGTTTTCCTTTAATCCTGTACTATCAATATAGTTTTGAACCTGCTTATTGGAGTTCCCTGTAAGCCTGGAATGCTCTATGCACAGTGTCCTGGAATGGGGCTGGGATGCTAAAAGGCAGTCACTCTCTGTTCTTACTTGCCTTGCTTCCTACTACAGAGATGGCTGCCATGGAGAAAGGGAATGAGGTGTAGGGGGTGTGGGGGCAGGGGCAGCCTCCTGGGATTACGCTGTGGTGAACTGAGCTGGGTCAACGGAACCTGGGGCAGGCTAAGCCGAGTCCATATCCCAGACCTGAGTCACAGAGTAGACCTGAAAGGGGTCCCTGGCTGCGTTCCTAAATGAATCAATGGCTATTTCAAAGAAGTAAATTGAGCTCTTGACCTTTGTGATCCAGAGTTAACTGTGACACACCCATCAGGTTTATGGTAAATGCTAAGACAAAATTGTCATGTATAGTAAGAAATAAAATTTCGTGCCCTCAAGGGGCTCAGAGCCCTACGATACTGGGTACTACTATATCCTCAAGGCTGAGTATAATGACTGATGCTTCGGAGGGAACTCAATAAATAGTTGAACAAATATACAGAAATAACAATGTGATAAAGAGCCGAAGAGGGATATGCACAGGGTAGTACTAAGAAGCACACAGAAAATACCATTCTGGCCGGAAGTGGTGACATGTTTCACATGGAGGTGACATTTGAATTGGGGGAGAGGGGATATTTCCAGATAGAGGAGTACCCAAGGGGTCAGCCTGAGTATGGGCCCCTTGTTCAGGGGATGGTGAGGTGTGTGATGTGACCAGATTCCTTGAGTATAACTGGCTTAAAAGTGTTGAAAGCCTATGAAACCCTACATGACCCCAGTCCTCTACCCCTGTGGTGGCTGCTCATTACTGTGCCAGGCACCAGGACAAGCTACTAAGCCTGCTGTCAACTGTCTGCTGTGTCCTCACTCTCCAGAGAGATTAGGATATTTCACAGCTTTAGGATGAGCTTCTTGATTACAATCCAGTGGAGGCTCACTGTTGTGTCCTTCGCTGGGGGCTTCGCCACAGGTTGACAATAGCAGTAACAGATGGCCTTCTTTTCTTCCTGTCCTGAGAAAACTGCTTTGCAAACTAACGTCTAAGCTCTTCGCAGTTTTGTCTGGAAGCCTGTGAAGAGGAAGTAGGAATGTGAGATCCAGAAAGCCACTTGTTATTCTGTAGAACAGGAGCCAGCCTTTAGTTCTGATGTTTTCAGGCCAGGAAAAATGGTGTTCTTCCATACAAATGGTGGGTGACCCACAAAAGACAAGAAACCTTCAGTCCATACCCTTGGCCAGCTGGTGGTCAAAGAGTCACAATTGTGTGGTTGATCTTGAGGGAAGGAGGTGACCCTCTAACAGCCAGGAAAAGACTGAAACAGCATGGAGACTTTCTTCACTTCCTCCACAGACTGAAGAGCTATGGTTCAGAATGGAATCCCCCCTTCCTGGCATCTCATAAAACTTGAGGTAGTCATCTTCAGACCAAGTAGAGTATTTATTATATTCAGCACCTCCTAGTCTTTCTAAAATTGGGGGCTTAGCAGGATTATGGAGATGCTCGTCTTCTCACCAAAAGGATTTCTTTAAAATTTACATTTGCTATCATTATTTGATTCCAGGGCAGTAGTCCCAAAATTACCTAAGGTATACAACTTTGTGGCTGGTCTAATCACAGTCAATGAATGTGGATCACAAAGCAACAATATGAGGACTCTACTCTTCTTGGTGCATTTTTTTTTTTTTTTTAGCACCTTCTAGATTTTAGGCACTGGAAATGCTCTGATAATACATAACTCCAATCTTTTTGGAGCTCATGTAGTTTAATTATTAGACTTAAATCCAAACCACATGTTTAGGTTGCCAAAGAGACTGAAAACTCCTGTGAAGCAAGATCAAACTGCTGGGAATCCAGGGTTGAAATCTGAAAGCTCCATCCAGGAAGGGGTAGATATTACTTAAACAGCAGAGGGACGTGGTGGGCACTGCATTGTGATAGCTCATGTGACAGATCATAAGGGAACTGACACCATATGGTCAGCCTTACTGGGCTTGTCAGGGCACTGTCTCCAGCCTGTGGTGGCGTCTTGGGTGGTCCACGTAACTAATCACCAGTTCCTTTCATTCTTTCTTCCCCAGATAAAGCTAAGTCATACCCTCGTGACCCCATGATGAGCAGTGCTGGCATCTTCTCATCCTCTTGGGGCAATGAACTGGGAGGCTGCTAGCAAGAGAGAAGTTAGGGTATGAGGATGAAGATATCTTTTAAAGTTGTGGAAGACGGTACCTTCTTGGGTACCGTTCTATCAAGTTGAGCCATGGAAGAGGTTATCAGTCACCTGAGTCACTTACTGTCTCTTTCACTGCTGGCTGTTTTCTTTGGCTGCTGGCCAGTATCGTTCTCCCTGCTTTTCTTCCTCCCACCTGGGCCAAACACTGCACCGCCAGGCACATGGGAAGAGACACTAGTTAGAAGAAAAGCAAAAGCCCACTGGCCTAGTCCCTTTCTCTATCACCCCCCTCCCAAAACAGTAATGCTTTAGGACAAGGTGACAGACCCCAGAGACAACTACAGGCTGACCTAACTTCAGAAACTGCTTTTGTAGTAGTTGCAGAGGAAGATCAGACCATTTTCTGGCATGGCTCTTATGTTAAGCTCACTCCAGAGCACACTTCACCTGCCATTTGGTCTCTGGCTATAACCCACAACCAAGCTGACGGTCCCTGAGTATATTCCAAATTGAGGACCCGAACAACCATGCCCAATTTTCAGCAGACTTGGTAGGTCTTACTATGTCATTCTACCTGTTGTCCAATATGCCTACTGAAGACTTGAATTTTGTCTCATTGGCTGGTATCATTAAGCCTATTTGGAAATCAGGGCTTAAGTTTGCTTCTAAACACTGGGATTCAGGCCTGGAACAGGACAGCGCGACAGGATAAACCAAAAACCAAGAGTTGCCATTTCTTTTCCTACTGGTACATTTCATTCTTACTGACTGGTATCTGTCCTTCCACTGGTTTTCACAGGCTGCACCATGGTTGAGAGAGAGTTTATTACAGGCTTAACTATGTCCCGGCACTCTTCTGAGTCTTGGCTTCGTAGTGGTTAACCACATAATACAAAAGTCCCTGCCCTCGTGGAGTTTAAAGTCTAGGATGGAGACGGATAACAATCAAAATAAGTGAAGTAGTAGGTTGAACTATATGATAGGTCCATTTTTGTAGGTCACAAATGAAATTCCAAGTTTCATATGATTCAAAGTAATATATTCTATGTTAGTAATAAATGCAAAGGAGAAATAAAGGAGGGACAGTGGGGAGATATATGGTTGGAATTTTAAATAGATTGGAATCGAAGACCACACCAACAAGGTGGCATTTGTCACCTAAAAGCTGTCTGGAAGGAAAGCATTGCCAGTAAGAGGAATACCAAGTGCAAAGGCCAGAGTATGACTGGCACGTCCAAGGAAAAGCCCTCTGGCTGGTGAGGCTAGAGCAGAGAGCACAAGGGTTAGAAAGGCAGGTAGGGGTCAGTTTGAACAGGTACTAGGGAGCTGGATGATAGGGACTTGAAGGCCAAGGAGAGAAAGAAAAGCTGGATTTCACTCTGAGATGGGGAACCTTAATGGATTTTTTTCTCACTTTTGTTAAGAAGCAAAAGAATCCATTAGAGTGGTGTTTTAGCATGAAGGAATGCTTATCAGGGCCCAGGAAGTACTACCCAGGCTCCCCAGAAGCTGCACTGGGCCCAAGAGCAGTGGAGTCAGGACATTGTAAGGTAAGGACTAAGTGTGGCAGTCACTGGAGAGGGTCACCTGAATCCTTAAACTTTCTGGAATTCCTTTGTCTTAATACCAGAGAGCTGAAAATTGGGACTTTTTTTTTCTTTCTTTCTTACCTGAAAGCCCACTGTTTTCTCTCAGTGAAACCCAGGTCTTGCATTTTCATGGCATTAACCACACTAATAACCACTCTGATGAGTGTTGGAGGAGACATCCACCAGCCAGGGCAAGGCAGACGGTGGTCATTTCCTCCGAGAATGTGGACAGGGCACTGTCGTGTCTGTCTAGGCTGGGTGCCCTGGGTGGCAGCCTGTGGTTTCAGCACAGATCACATCCACAGGGGCTTGCAGACATACCACAGGCCGCCTTGTGTGTTACCCTCCCACATGGACTGCCCTGGGGGCTTATAAATATTCACGCTGAGGCTCTGGACAAACTCGTAAGCATGGCACCCTTCTACGTTAAGAAAAGTCTCCCTGCTGTCCTTACTCACACACTGATCAGCCAGCAGCTGCCACAGAATTTTAAGATGGGCTGAAGCATTTCTGGAACCTTATCTGAGCTATTAGAAAGGAGAACAGCTAAAAGAGCTGAGGAGCAGTGTTGGTCGATGTTTTTGACTATGCTGGTGAAGGAGGATCGGATATTAAAATAAAGACTGTGTTATTTAATTATTTATTTTGAAACTTCCTCCTTCCCAGAAGGTTCTGAAACAGCCAAATTAAGGTATTTTTTATGTCCTACAACCAACTCCATCCCTGTATGACAGTAAAGCCCATGTTTTCTGTCTTCTGTCTCGATCACAATAAAAAACATTAATTTTACTCACAGGGTTCGTTTAAGCCACATAATACAAATGATATGTATAGTATTTAATCAGAGACACAATTTAAATGTGAACACTCAGGTCTTTTATAGTGACAAGCAGCTCAGTAGGCTCCCTCACCTCAGGCACTAGGGCTTGACCACAGAGCCTCCATGCCGCACAGTGCCCCTGAGTCCTTGCAGAAGTCCCCGCCGTGGTACCTCACCATTCCCCAGGTGGTAACTTAGTACCTGTGCCAAGACACCACCAAAGTTCCACGGACCCTGGGTGAAGATTCCTAGGGAATGAGATGGGGATTAATCAGGCTTTACTATAGGCCCTTTGAAATACAAAAGAATTTGCTCAGTAATATTAGATCTCCCCAGCTGAGTAAGATATGTTCAGGTGGAGGGGAGTATATTCTTCCAAGGGTATTATGTTGTAGCTGGGTTCTCCCTTCCACCCCTCTCCAGCCAATTACTGCACCTTTTAAAACATGCCCTCAAAACGGCACGGATTTGCTTCTCCATAACTTGTGAACTTTAAACTGCTTTTCTATGGGAGGGGCCTGCCAAAGGCTTTAACCTATTGTCAGGTGCTAGTCTATGTTCCAGTTTTGTTACTACTGTTACTGTTATGGGCATGGAAAGTATTTTGAAGATGCTTTAACATTCACAACTATTTTATGAATTAAGGATTAGCCTGTTTTACAGCTGAGGAATCGTAATCAGACAAGTTAAAGAGATCTTTTTTTCTAAGGTCACCAGTCTTAAAATGGCAAAAGCTTGCATTCAAGCCTGTATCATACCCTGAACTCAGAGCAGGTAACTCTGAACTGAACTACCTCTTAATTCAGGAAGTCTTTGCTAAGACCTCGCATATTCCAGAGGACCAACACATTCTTCACTGGCGGCCTTGTCCTGGGGGGCATGCGCTCCATGCTTCCCGTCGTCTCTGACCGCACCTCTCCAAGATGCTTCAGTCAGCTGTTCCTTTCACTTACCCATCTGACCCTGCAGTGCATTCCTCTACCTACCTCCCAGCTCTCTGACCTCCGGAGAAGTACAGGGTTGCAGGGTTAGAAAGATTGCTTTTTTGAAGCACCTTTCTTCAGACAGTGAACAGAGGAACCGGTTCCCTCTATTCCACCCCTGCTAGAAAGTCCTCTAAGGCCTCCAGCGTACAACAGTGGGATTAATTTGGGAAGCAGGATGATCAGATCGAAAGTCAGACGTGAAGTGCCATACTTGGCAGAAGATGCCATCAGAGGATGAAGACAGAGCTGTGAGAGTTGTGATCTGTGGTTTGATGAAACACAGTCCTTGATCTTGTCCAAACCTAATACTCTACCACCAGTTCAGTCATGTTCTTTTTTTGTGGGAAAGTTGCTGTAAATGACTTGGAAGCTTCGGTGTGGTAAACCCAGAGAATTTAAAGGTAGGAACACAGAATTTAGAACCAAGATTAAATTATGAGGATAGAATTGCTCCTGCAAGGTATCTGAAAAACAGCTCTGGGGGGATATACGTTAGCGATCTTGATTATATAGGTGTCATTTTGCAGAGAAAACCGTTTTTCTCCTGCCACATAAAATAAGGCCATCCTCTTGCGACATTCTTTTTACTGAGAAAGTTCTGTTGGGTAAGATTTGGGGCCCTCCACTGCCTTGGTCACTGCAGGTTCTGGACTACCTTAGAAGCAGCTTTCGGTGTGAGACTGGTAGCAGGGCTGGAGGTGGGGCAGGCAAAGCACTCCGGCCCACATCACAGAACCCCAAGAGTGACCGTCTCCTTACACTTTGTCTCACTTGCTTTGCCTCAGTCCTGGCCCCAGAATAGCTCCTCAACTACTAGAACTGGCAAGAGGAACTCTCAGTTACATAGTGATCGGTAAAACCATAAGGAAGAGAAAAATGAACATTTAGTATGATGGGGTAGTGGGGTCAGCAAGTGGAAACAGAGCTTCTTAGTGTCTACTCAGGGCCAAATTCATTGAAAAGCATTCTAAAAGCATTCAGATGAAACAATTCTTCTGAAGTTTGCAGGGGGTTTCTAAATGCTTATATAAGTATAGAAATCTCTGACTCGGGTGTGCAGTCAGTTGTTGGTGACGGCCAACAAAAAGACTGCTCACAGGCTTTAATTCCGGTTAAGATCCGGTCTCTTGCATTTAACCATGGTTCTGTGTGAATTTCCTTAGAACAAGGTTGACTTTCCCTGCAAAAGTCCAGATGGTAAGTATTTTAGATCTTGTTCGGCCTAGGGTCTGTCAAAACTACTTACTCCGCCGTTGCAGCACCAAAGCAGCCACAGACCAAGTCCATAAACGAATGGCCCCAGGGTACGTTCCAATAAAACTTTATTTATAGAACCAAGTCCACATATCACTTGTGGGCCTTTGTTTGCCAAAGTCTGCCTTAGACCTAAAGGAAAATGCTCAGTGCTATAAGAGCTTTATGGGAAGAAACAGTAACAAGTTTAATTTGCTTTTCTAGAAATCTATTGAGTTCACATTCCAACATGTATGAAAGAGGCTAAAAATATTTCTAAGAAAGTGATGAGATTTCTTGATCAAGTCAGAATAGTTGCATGAAACAGTCCCTAACACTTGATACTGCAAAACAGATGTCATAGCCCAAAGCAGTTGGGCTGTACAGTATCTGTACAGTTACTCACTTTACATCAGAAAGCCATGGGGGGTTCTCACCTGTCTTCTCTTCTGCCCTGCAGGACTGTTCCTTATCCTGGGGTTGATACTCTACCCTGCTGGCTGGGGCTGCCAGAAGGCCATAGGCTACTGTGGACACTATGCATCGGCCTATAAACCCGGAGACTGCTCCTTGGGCTGGGCCTTTTACACCGCCATCGGAGGCACAGTCCTCACCTTCATCTGTGCCGTCTTTTCCGCACAAGCAGAAATTGCGACCTCCAGTGACAAAGTTCAGGAAGAAATCGAAGAGGGGAAAAGCCTTATATGCCTCCTTTAGTTTGGAAGAGACACAAATGCCACTTTCTTCCTACGGTAACCTTGTGAAATAGTACCCCTCTGATTTCATCATCTGAGTCAAGTGAAGAACTTGCCTTTATCTACCAAAGCCTACATTCCACAGCCCGAGCCTTAACAGGACGAGTGAGAGGCAACATCCAGCTAAGTGACGGCACTCGAGGACCACAGTGCAAGCTGTCAGAGATGGAATATAAAAATTCTGCACCAAGCCTGACACGAAGTTGACAAGTCTGTCTGACTCCCATCTCCCCCCAGGCTCAACGAAGGAGAATGATCTAAGCCATTAAGGACGCAGTTCCTCTGATAACAGAGGAGATTGCGAGCTAGATTTTCACCCTATTTTGAGATGTGTTTCTGCCACAAGGCTGCATGCCTGTGAGCATCTCTGCCTCAGAATGAGGTTTGGGGGTTGGTGTTTTTCTCGCCTCCTAGTTCTTCCATGTTTTCTCAGAGACTCAAATGAAGACTGCATACTTACTGGGGATAGGAGGTGTGCTTGAGGGCCTAATAGGACGCTGCCTCTTAATTAGCTGACCGAGGGGTGAGCAGGTCAGTGTGGAATGCTGTTATGGGACTTACTTAGGCTGAATTCCAGGGTAAGGTAGATCGATTAAACTGTACTTCCAAGATTTTAGAAATTTGAAGGAAGGAAGGAATAAGGACCTCTATGAACAAGAGCATAAAAGAAGAAAATCCTGCTAGTGAAGACAAATTCATTCCACTTCCCAGCAGTCAGACTAGCACCGGCACTGGCCCAGTGTCTTCTTGTGTTTTTCTCCTAGGGTTAGGACTGAGCTTTGACTGCCAAGGAAACCTCACCGTTTCCTCATTCCAGGAACAGAGATCTCCAGGCCAGCTGTGGCTCATTCAGATGTTCAGTGGGAAAACTTGCCAGAATCTCAGCACTTACGGGGAGACCTTTTCCCACTCTTTGGTAACCATGTGGTAGTCAGCTGTATTTCCAACCCCAGCAGCAAGTGAATGACATTCTTTGCAGGAAAAAAAGAGCTAGTCATAGGAGTTAAGTTTCCCCAGTTACTGGTATTGATCCTGAAAGCAGACCAAAGTAACATTAAAATTACTGCAATGGGTGATTTGCATCAAAGGCCTCATACCCAGAAAAGCACAGAGTAGAAAGTTAATGCAAAAATGAGAGCCAACCCAAGCTTAAAGCGCCTGCCTATAACTGTTTACAAAAATAATGGACCACCACTATTAAAAGGATTCAGGAGATTTGAATCTTAGTTTCTATAAATTGTCAGTAAAATTGATTCATAAGCATGGTATTAGCCATCACTTCAAATTTACTTTGGAATGATCTCAGTGGCAAGAACCCGGTTGGGTACTGCCCCAAGCTTCAGAACTTCAGAACGAGAGAGAAATTTAAGCAAGTGGAGTTGGAGCTGTGAGACTTCTGGAACAGTTAAAAGAATAGGTCTATTTGGGTTTATGAATCTGCTCACATGAGAACGGGCTTTGTTTTGAAAGCTTAACATATAATTTACTCTGCACCTGCTCTGTGTAAGGTATTGTATTGTAAGTGCCACGAGGCACAGAACCCTGATTCAGATTTGACAAGCTTGTCCCAAAGTGAATCCTCTTCAGGCTGATTCTAAAAACATGCCTTGGTGCAAAACAAGTAATTGCTTTGTATGTACCTGGAATAGAGCGACTGAAGTTTTATTCCCTTCTGGCTTCTGGTCTATACCACAAACCATCCTATCACACAGATTAAAACCTAAGCACAGGAGGAGTGGTAGTGTAGAACCTGGCCTTAATGAGTTCACCATTCTTAGACCAAAGTTCAAAATATGCACGATGTAAGCCCTAGGACTTCTTTTGAAAAGAGAAGGGATAAATAGGTATCCTCATAGCAGCTCTCGGTACAGGCTCAGGAAACATTAATTCTCTAACACCACACAGAAATAGGTAATGGCAGCCAGCCAATGGACAGGGCTCCTGTCCCTGACTATGCATTTATATGCTCTAACCAAGCCCCAATGACCATAGTAACTACTTTTTCAACATGGATAGTAATTTTCATTAAAGAAAATTCCTTTTCTCAGAAGATTCACTTTTTTTCTGTAAAAAATAGAGAACCCTTTTCCTAATTCCCTAACACTAATTTTACACTCTAACCTTCCTCTTACAGGTTAAAGTCCTAAGCCCTGACGCTCCTCTGAGCATGTCCATCATCTTTACTATCGGATTGCACTTCCACTAAATGTATCTCTAGAACACCCTGATAACAGAAGTCACAAGTGTAAATGTGACTTCTCTTGGCCAGTGTTCTACTCCATCAGTCTGAATGCTACAGAAGACAAAGCACGTGCACACACACATAACCCCAAACCACTAAAAACTACTTCAACACTGAATAATCAGAGCAGAGATGGAATTTCTCTAGCAGAGACAGAGTAAGAAGTAATGTTGGGCCTTTTAAAGCTTCAGTCCATTAGCTAGGATTTGACTGGGGGAAATGGTATATTAAAATCATTCTAGTCTACACCAAAACTATACAGCTGTTTAAAAACCACTGAATATGAGGAATGTGTTAGAAATATGTTAAACAATTGGACTGTTGACTCACACTTTTGTAATTAATACCAATCACCTAATCACCTCAGTCTAAAAGTCTAATACACCTGGGCCATTACTACTACCAGAAAAGTCTTATTTATTTTTGCCTGCATCTGCGCTTAGTTTTGTGATGGGCTGGGCTTCTCAATGAACTCCAAGAAGGCAGAAGTATCTGCCTTGGATTCTGTGGATTTTTTTAAACCTGTGTGCTTAATTCAACAATGTTACATTAATTGTGTAGGGATTTTTGTATAGTTTTCAAACCTCTGTGGTGTAATGATCTTTGTTAAACATGTAAAGTGCCATAGTCTTTTTTTATGTGTAGCATATTTAAAAAATATATATGTATATTATACATACACAAGTCTGTGTGAAAGATGTGCAATAACAAAGGTGTATGTATGTTTTGTTTTATTTTGTTTTGGGAAACTGGACAGGAGTCAGAACAGGGATTATTTCTGTTCTGGCAAAGGAGAGGTAAACATTTTTTTTGCCTTCATGGCTTAGTCATTAACCCGTAACAATTTAAATGCTACACAAACTGATGTGAAGACAAGACTGGTATGGAATCATTTATTCCTGGGTCTAAATTAAAATAATCACTAGATTTATGTGAAAATAAAGCCAGCACCAGGCCCAGTGAATGCTAGTCTTTCATGTGAAATGTGAAGCTGCCACGTTGTCTTTTCTGTTAGTGTGATAACTAGTAGCTGGTACATAATCACTAAGGAGCTATTTCTTAACATGCTTTGAGAGACCACATTAATGCTAGACCACTATTTAAGGGATGATCTCACACCTTTGTATCCATAAGAGTCTGGCTTAGAACAGACCTCTCTGTGCAATAACACGTGGCCACTAGAAATCCCTGGCCTGTATTTGTATTGGGGCAGCAAAGACTCCCAAGGGCCAGAAGAGTTAAAGGCACGACTGGGATTTCTTCTGAGACTGTGGTGAAACTCCTTCCAAGGCTGGGGGATTATTAGGTGCTTTGGAGGAACTCAGCATCACTTGATATTCAGCAGCCACTTGAGCCAAATAGAAAACTGTATTTACCGCTAATGGACTCAACTTGAGCCTTCAAATTTGTGGTTATCCTATTGTATTGTAAACTAATACATTGTCTGTCTAGCATTGATTAGGTTCTTGTGCATATGTATTTCACAGTGCCCTCCCCTCCCCAGATCTTAATTAAACCAGATTTTGGAAACTCATTCTGATTTTTTCAAGTGTAAGTATATTGGTTTCAATAGGATATATGTAAGTTTCTCAAGAAAACATCTACCAATCTTTATGATAAACATTAACTTATATGTAATATTAATGATGAGGAAAATATTCAGGTACTTTATTCCATTCACTAGTAACATATGTATCCCTACCTTAGGTTAGCTTTAACTTTAATATTAAGTACACATTTCTTCCTTGGAGAAGCATCAATATAAATGGAGGGGAGAAAGGACTCTCAAATACTATACAAATATCTTAGGTTTTACAATAAATTTAAAAAATGTGAAGATGCTTCTAAGTATCACTAAGGTTTTACAAAGAATTGTGTGTGATAACGACAAGGAAGAAAGTCAGATGAAGGGCATGGTCTCTTCCAAGATGAAAAAGCCAGTTGTGGAGCAGTTCCACATCCACATTTCTTGAAGGTAATCCTGCCCATACTGAGCCTTATCAAGAAGAAGAATTCTCATTTATTTATTCAGAGATGACACTAACAACATATTTCATAAAGTGATTCAACTCTCCATATCCCATGAAGCACTTATCTGACAGAATAAACAAAAATGGCTATTTCTCTTCTGATTGAGGGCCCCTAACAGCTGAAACAACATTTATGCTTTGGCTTCTAAACATGCCTGAAACCTGCTAGGTTTCTGATAGAAATAAAAATTAAAAGCTGACAAAATTATCCAAATCACTCACGCAACAAATATTCCAAACAAGTTAATCTAAATATCTCAAGCAAATTTGGAAATTTTTAGTTGCTTTTTCAACTATCCTATCTTTAATGCAAAAGAGAAAGGACCCAGACTTTGCATGTCAGCAGAGGCTGGGGAATCCTCATAACTGCTTCCCATTTCATCCTTAGTTTTTACCTAGCAGTTCTGCTACTGGATCAACTTACCATGATTGATCTTCCTGGAACACTGCATTTAACTTACTCCTAGCTCTCCTTAAAGTCTTTGCTTAACATTAAAACTACTCAAGAACAGTCTTGACTATGTTGGACATTTATTTTAAGTGGGTTATTTCAGGAGTTTTCCATAACTCACCACCTTTTCAACTCCGAAACACTAAAGGATAATAACAACATCAAGGCAAACTTTTAGCCTAGTCTTCAAAGCAGCAAGAACCAATAATTGTCTTTATTTCAGCTGCTTAATCATTTGGCTGGGGTCATGCAACTGCTGTCCCTACTACTATCTTTTTCCTTGCAGCTTCTTCCTCACCACACAGAGTTCTACAAGATAAGTCTTTTAAGTTATGAACTGCTCATTTTGCTGAGGTACACAGGATGTAGATAAAAGCATAAATAAGAGGAAGCAGTAAAACCCCTGGGAAGGAAAAGTCAATCAAATAACATGTAGATATTTGCAGCTCTTTGGCTTTTTATAGCAAAATATCCACAAAAATCTAACATCTGTAGGTAAGCAGTCAACCTAGTGTCCATGGGGGAAACCACTTTAACCTATTTTCAAGAGAACAAAGCCTGAGGGGCACCTGGGTGGCTCAGTTGGTTAAGCGTCCAACTTCGGCTCAGGTCATGATCTCACGGTTTGTGAGTTCGACCCCCACATCAGGCTCTGTGCTGACAGCTGAGAGCCTGCAGCCTGTTTCAGATTCTGTGTCCCCGTCTCTCTCTGCCCCTCTCCCACTCATGCTCTGTCTCCCTCTCTCTCTCTCTGCCCCTCCCTCACTCATGTTCTGTCTCTCAAAAATAAATAAACATTAAAAAAAATATATTAAAAAACAAAACACCACATTAAAAAAAAAAAAAAAAAAAGAGAACAAAGCCTGAATTAAGGCAGGTGATGGTGAAGACCATAAAATGAATTAGGTTTTAGAAAAAGGATGGAGAGCTTGGTGACTAGTCAGAAGTGGGAGGGGGTGTGGAAAGAGGAGAGGAGAGAGTCCAGAGTGACTCCATGAATTGGCCACTGGGTGGAAAGTGATGCTATCACCAAGATAGAAATCCAAGAGGAGCAGAAACAGTAAAGGCGGGGAAGGCTCAGCCTAGGCTGCCGGTGGAGAAGTCCTGTGTGCAGCCCAGAACAGAGTATGGAGAGAAGATCAGGTTAGACAAAGAGATCTGGAAGTCACTGAAACACATGACAGAAAAGTAAGAGTTCTTAATGGCTGCGCACTTTCTTTGCGCATATACTGTCTTAAGTACTTAGTATAACTGATTTATCCATCAAAACTCAATTTAAAGAAAATTATTCTCATGTTGCAGATAAACAATTAATTAAGTAACACATTTATATTTATTTTATTTATTTAAATTTATTTATTGAGTTATTTAACTCAAGTTAAATAATTTGCTCTAGTTTAAAAAGCTACCAAGAGGCAAAGCCAAGGGGCTCAGAGACAGGCTTGACACCCAAGTCTATATATTCTCAAACAGCTGTAGTTTCCTTCTACCTAAAAGGTACATGGTGAAAAGAAGACCAATACAAACCACAGCGGAACACCAACATCTCTGTGTAGGTGAGTCTTAGAATAACTTCCTAGTACCACTCCAAAAAGACCGTAAGATGACAACTGACGAAAACTGCTCTCTCCTCCCTTTTCAGATAAAGATCTGGTAGTTTTTCATACCTCTCAAGATGACACCACATGTCTCAATTCACTCAGTCCTGAAAACTGCCACTAAAAGTTCATCAGGTGTATGACAGCAGTATTACAAATGGTGGTTTGATAGTTATAATTTCATTATGAACAATCTCTCATCCAGGATAAGCAGTTATTATTATTAGCTAAAAAGCCCATTTTCTTCACAGTTAACCTAATAAGGATTTGACCTCAACTAAAGTTTCTCCAAACAGACACACAAATATCAAAGACTGTTTCATAACGGTACAGCAGGTACTCACCAACATATCGCAGAGCTAGGCCTTGGTATGGAGACTTCAAAAGTACATGCTGTAATTTTTTTCTTGGTTACTGATTTTTTTCCCCCTCAAGTCCTGTCCCCAAAGGATGGGTATGAATTATGGATATCACTGTGGAAAAGTGGAAAAGGAATAGTTGGAAAGAAGTGGTACTAAGGGGCAGAGGTCCCCTATGTGACAGGAGGGAGGGGACACGGGTCTAGCTGCCCCTTCACCACCACCGAGTGACTGGGATAACTTTCTACTCATCTATAAAAATGCAGCCAATAATAGAAAATACATCATAGGTTTGGTATGAGAATTCAGTGTTGTATGTAAAGCATTTATTATACACTGGTATAAAGTCCCCACTAAGTAAAAGTTTTTAGATGAAAAAAGTTCTGGTATATATGGGTTGTGGAATGGTCTGTAGAATAGGATTGTTGTGAGAATATTTATTATAGTATTAGCATATTCTGCTAGGAAAAATAGGGTGAAGGGGCCTACTGCATACTCTACGCTGAATCCGCAAACAAGTTCTGATTCTCTATTAGATCGAATGGGGCTTGACTAGTTTCTGCTAATGTTAAGATGAATCATATTATGGCTAGGGGTCATGTGGGAAGGATTAGTCATATGTGTTCTTGAGTAATGATTAGTGTAGCTAATGTGAAGGAACCATTTATTAGCAATACTGATAGAAGAATAATGGCTATTTAATATGCTCTGGTATAAAGTCCTAAGTAAAAGTTATTAGATGAAAAAATCTTGAAGAATAACACTAACTTGTTAAAACCAATCTAATTTTACCCAGAGAGCCTCAATGGATTTGCTACCTGAGTCCACTACTTCTTTTTCCATCCTNGTTGAGTAATGATTAGTGTAGCTAATGTGAAGGAACCATTTATTAGCAATACTGATAGAAGAATAATGGCTATTTAATATACTCTGGTATAAAGTCCTAAGTAAAAGTTATTAGATGAAAAAATCTTGAAGAATAACACTAACTTGTTAAAACCAATCTAATTTTACCCAGAGAGCCTCAATGGATTTGCTACCTGAGTCCACTACTTCTTTTTCCATCCTATTATCCTTATCTTAGTTGTTTCCGGAAGTGGAAGATTTCTCTGTGGATGCAGGATACATGGTAACTCCTATTTAGCAAAACCAAAAAAATAAACAGATTAGTGTTGAATGAGCCATCACCTATGCGCAATCAGAATCTAAAAAAAGAAACTTGATAAAAACCTACTGGTGACAAATACTTTAGAAAAGGGAGATCCAATTTGGCAGAGTATGTATAAAGAAGCCATTTCATACAATACTGACAGGGTGTAAATTGATAAAATTTTCTGGAGCAATTTGGCAATGCACAACAAAGGTCTTTAAAACTGCTTACACTTTGGGTACCCAGCTCGTTCAGTTGGTAGAGCATGTGACTCAATCTTGAAGTCATAAGTTCAAGTCCCACACTGGAGGAAGAGTTAAACAAGATAATGCTTCTGTTTTGACCCAGCAATTTTCCCTAAAGAAAGAACAAAAGACTAGGCCCCCAAACTTAGGAACAGTACATTCCTTGATAAATTATTAATAAAAAAATCTGAAAATCAGAACTTAAGGAACAACAGAACTTAGAAAAATAACATATGAACAGCTTAAAACAATGAACAAAATAGCAGTAATTTCATAACTATCAAGAATTACTTTAAATGTAAATGGACTAAATTCTCTAATCAAAAGACATAGAGTGGTTTGAATGGATAAAAAACCAAGACCAAACTTTATGCTGTCTACAAAAGATTCACTTCAGATGTAAGGGCACACACAGATAGGAAGTGAAATGATAAGAAAATCTTTCACATAAAAATAAACCAAAAGAGAACTGGAGTAATACTTATATGAGACAAAATAGACTTTAAAATACAGTAAAAAAGACAAAAGAAGGGTATTACATAATGATAAATGGGTCACTCCAACAAGAGAACGTAACATTTATAAATATTTATGCACCCAATATAGAAGCAGCTAAATATATAAAGCAAGTATTAACAGCCCTAAAGGGAAAGGGAAACGAAACAATACAAAGCAGTGGTAGAAAGACACAGTAGGACAATAACAAACAGATCATCCAGACAGAAAATCCATAAGTAAACATTGACCTGGAATGATATATTAGATCAGATGGACTTACTAGATATAAACAAACAGAGCATGCCATCCAAAAGCAGGAGAAAACACATTCTTCTCAAGACCACATGAAACATTCTCCAGATCACATGTAAATCACAAAAACAATTCTTAATAAATGTAAAGAAACAAATCATATGAAGCATATTTTCCAACCGCATTGATATGAAACTAGAAACCAATTACAAGAATAAAACTGGAAAATGTGGAGACTAAACAACATGCAACTGTGAACAACCAATGTGGGTGAACAAAGTAATCAAAGGAGAAATAAAAAATACCTTGAAACAAACAAAAATGCAAACACAACATACCAAAATTTAGGGGACACAGCAAAAGTAGTTCTAAGAGGGAAGTTCATAGCAATAGAGGCCCACCTTAAGAAAGAAAAATAAACTAACTTCACTATAAGAAATTAGGAAAAGAAAAAAGCCCAAAGTTAGTAGAAGGAAAAAAATAGCAGATCAGAGAATAAAAATGAAATAGAGACTAAAAAGAACAGAAAAATATCAATGGAACTAAGAGCTGGTTCTTTGAAAAGATAAACATAATTGAAGAACCGTTAGCTAGACTTATTAAAAAAAAAAAGAGGGCTCAGATAAATAAAATCAGATTTTAAAAAAGATACTTCAGAAATACAAAGGATGTTAAGAGACTATTATAAATAATTATATGCAAATAAAATGGACAACCTAGAAGAAATGGATAAATTCCTAGTGATATATAGTCTTCTAGGACTGAACCATGAAAAAAAAAAAAAAAAAAAACCTGAAAAAAA
>NW_027529433.1:4479659-4482312 GCF_008692635.1 Crocuta crocuta
AGACTGTATTGTTCATTTGTAAGAGGACTGAATCAATAATCAAAACCTCCAACAAATAAAAGTCTAGGACCAGATGGCTTTAAGGGCGAATTCTACCAAACATTCAAGGAATTAATACCAATTATTCTCAAAGTCTTACAAAAAACTGAAGAGGAGAGGCTGCTTTCACTCATTTTATGAGGCCAACATTACCCTAACCCATATCAGCTAAGGATATCACAAGAAAAGAAAATTAGAGGACAATATCCCTGATGAACATAAATGCAGAAGGCGTCAAAAAATATTAGGAAACCAAATTTAACAATACATTAAAAGAACCATATACCATGATCAAGTAGGATTTATTCCAGGGATGCAAGGCAGTTTGACATCTGCAAATCAATTTCATATACTACATTAACAAAATGAATGATAAAAATCCTACCATCTCACTAGATGCAGAAAAAAGCATTTCACAAAATTTAACATGTATTTGTGACAAAAACTCTCAACAGGGTGAGAGTATAGAGGGAACACACCCTCTTTCATAATGGTTATATATGACAAGGTGATAATATGAGAAGCACACAGCTAACATAATACTCAGTGGTGAGACAGGAACAGGAGAAGGATACCCAGTCTCACCACTTTTACTCAAAACAGTATTGGAAATCTTGTCAACAGCAAGAAGGCAGGAAAAAATTAATAAAGACATCCAAATTGGAAAGGAAGAAATAAAACAGTCACTATCTGTAGATGATGATTTTATATATAGAAGAGCCTGAACACTTTATTTTAAAAATGTTAGAATGAATTCAGTAAAATTGCAGGATACAAAATTAATATACAAAAGATATGTTGTATTTCTATACACTAACAATGATCTAGCAGGAAATTAATAATCCCATCTACAAGTGCATCAAAAAGAATAAAATATCTAGGAATAAATTTAACCAAGAAAATAAAAAGATTCACAGACTAAAAACTGCAAGACACTGATGAAAGAAAATAAAGGTGACACAAATAGATGGAAAGATATTCTCTGCTCATGGATAAGAATTAATAATGCTCAAGTGTCCATACGACTCAAAGCCATCTACAGATTCGAGGCAAACCATTTCAAAATTCAAATGGCATTTTTCACAGAAATAAAATAAAAGATACTAAAATCTGTATGGAACCGCAAAAGACTCTTAGCAACCAAAGCAAACTGGAGAAAGAACAAAACTGGAGGCATCACACTCCCTGATTTCAAACTAGATTTCAAAGCTATAATAATCAAAACATTATGATACTGTCATAAAAAGAAAGAGCCCAGAAATAAACCCACACATACAGGATCAACTGACCTATGACAAAGGCGTCAAAAATATATATGGGGAAAAGAACCGTCTCTTCAATAAATGATGTTGAAAAAACCAGACAGCCACATGCAAAAGAATGAAACTGAACTATTATTTTATACCATACACAAAAATTAACTTAAAATGGATTAGAGAATTGAATAGAAGACCTGAAACCATAAAACCCCTAGAAGCAAACACAGGTGGTAAGTTTCCTGACACTGATCTTGGCAATGATGTTTTGGGTCTGACTCCAAAAGCAAAGGCAACAAAAGCAAAAATAAACAGTGAGACTACATCAAACTAAAAAGCCTATGCACAGCATTTTAAAGGAAGTCATCAACAAAATGAAAAGGCATCCTACCGAATGGGAGGAAATACCTGCAAATGATATATATAATAAAAACATAAAGAACTCCTACAATTCAACAGAATTAGAATCATTGGAAGAATTAGAATCATTGGAATATTACTCAGCCCCACACACATAAAATGGAACCTTGCCATTGCAACATCACTGATGGACCTGGAGGGCATTATGCTAAATGAAAAAATTAGTCAGGACAAATACTGTATAATTTCAATGACATATGCAAAGTCTTAAAAAATTTTAAAACAAATAATAAAACCCCAGTTCAAACATACAGACAACAGCCTAGTAGTTGCCAGAGAAGGGGGTGCAGGGGATCGGTGAAATGGGTGAAGGTACAAACTTTCAGTTAGAAGTCATGCGGATGTAACATACAACATGGTGACTACAATTAACACTGTACTGCATTTGAAAGTTGCTAGGCGTAAATATTAAAAGTTCTCATTACAAGAAAAAAACATTTTGTAACTATGAACGGTGTTGGATGGCAGACTTACTGGGGTGATTGCGCCTATACACATATGGAATCATTCTGTTGTAAACCTGAAACTATTTTAATGTTATGTATCAAATATACTTCAATAAAATTTTCATTAAAAAATAACATAATACAGGGCAACTGGTGGCTCAGTCGTTTAGGCACCGGACTTTGGCTCAGGTCATGATATGATGCCTCGTGAGTTTGCATCGCACATCAGGCTCTGTGCCTCTGCCTGAAGCCTGCTTTGGATTCTTTCCCTGTCTCTTTCTCTCTCAAAAATATATAAACATTAAAAACATTTCTTAAATAACATAATACATGCATATAAAGGTAGCTTATACAGGTATTAAATGTTATAGAAATATATTCAGCATATGAAAAAAGTTCAACATATATTCACATCATAGTTAAAAAAAAAATTACAAACCTCTGAAATTCTCCTTTTAAAATTCTGTGATGGGTGCCTGGGTGGCTCATACG
>NW_027529433.1:4482336-4514876 GCF_008692635.1 Crocuta crocuta
ATACGGTTAACTGCCAGACTCTTGATTTCGGCTCAGGTCGTGATCTTTCGGCTCAGGTTGTGATGTCATGGTTTGTGAGATAGAGCCCCAGGTTGGGCTCTGTGCTGGGCATGGAGCCTACTTAAGATTCTCTTTTTCTCTCTGCCTCTATCCTGCTCACGCTCTCTCTCCCTCAATTAATTACTTAATTTAAATAAATAAAATTCTCCTTTTAAAAGTAATAGGAAACCAATTCAAGATAGCTTTGAGA
Organism: Crocuta crocuta; assembly: GCF_008692635.1. Lineage (NCBI taxonomy): Eukaryota > Metazoa > Chordata > Mammalia > Carnivora > Hyaenidae > Crocuta > Crocuta crocuta. Next base: position 4,482,587 of record NW_027529433.1, read on the forward strand.
AACTTAGAGTAAGAATATTACTGGAATAATGTGATTAAAAAAGGTGAGCAGTTGGGCCTCATACCGGAAATGGAAAACTATTCAACTATTTTTCAACTACTTTTCATGTGCTTCATCCTACTTATGCATTTTTGTCATTTAATGAGACCAGCATAAGTCTGCTATGGCTAGACAACATCTTGTACCAATGTGATCTTAAGGGGCCCAAAGAAATGAGGCTTGTAAGAACCAAATAACCTTTCCTAAAGGACCTACTACAAGAATGTTGAAAGGAAAACTTATTTTTTAATTTCAGGATAAAAGTGGTCTTCCTCAAAAATTAATAGAAACATATATACCAAATTTTAATAGTTATTTATTGGTATAAAATTATGAGCAACTTTATCTTTTGCTTATATTTTCTATAATTTCTACTGAAATGTGTATTAATTTTATAAATTAGAAAAGTTTATTTTAGAAGCTAAACTATCAGGCCATTATGGTATAATTCTAAAAGAGGGAACACAGGATTTAAAAAATCCACAATGCTTATACCCTTTATTTCTCTAAAAATGTATGTGTGCATAGAAAAAGAATGGAAAATACAATAAAACATTAGCAGTGATACTCCTAGATGATAGAAATAGATTATTTTTTTTCTCATACATCATTTTCCATATGTTCTGATGGTTCTCTAACAGGTATATATGACTTTCGTACTTTGAGGAAGGTGCATGCCCAGTGGACTGAGTTTTTGTGTAGACTTTAATCCTGTAGGAACTACTATGATGACCAGATACAAGAGTGGTTTCTGGCTGAAGAAACAGCTGGAGAATATTATAAACTACCAACAGTAACAACTACTCACAACTCTGATTTACCTTGAGAACCACTGGCCTACACAATATTAAATGAGTGCTGAAGGAATTCAAAGATTACACGTAATTAAAAAATAAAATTTGCATGCTATGATTCTACAAATTATAACTGTTTAAACGTAGAGAAAATATTTAGAGTAATTTTATCTAAGTAAATTTGTATACATTACTAGGTTCAAAGGATTAACTCTTTTCTGTCCTATTAGAGAAAAGATAAAATTGGTTTTAGTGGCAGCAAAGTTTTAACTACACCATCAACCATGTAAACCCAGAAACATATACGGTAAAAAATAAATCAAGATTTAGATAAACATAAAATTTAACACTCACTACGTTGCTACATGGTGGCTCCAATCTCCTTGCCATTTGAAAACATGAAGAGTGCTAATGAAAATTCTATAGGTTGAAGGCTTTTTCTTATCAAAACCACAAAGTTAAACAGTAAATATGAATCCCACAGGAAGGGTAATAAGAACACTAGAGAAGAGTCTTTCCCTATTTTCCTAAAACTTTTAAATTGAATATATCTATTTATCTATTGTAGATTAGCAGCAACATCTGGCTTAGCAAATTTCTATAGATTTCTTTCTAGTTCTCTATACACTGTGACAAAGCCCTAAAATGAGGTTTTAGAACACCCATCAATACAAAAAGCATACGGTTTGGTAAAATAGATCTTCAAGTTCTAGTGGAAATACTTCACTTCCATAATATTTAACCACTGAGGTATAAATTTTTAGCTAATAAGCAAGTATTTAAAACAACTCTAATGTTTTAAAATATATTATTCTATTCTACATAAATTTATACTGTGGTACTTGAAAATCTATCAAAGTAAGGCTTTTTTTATATTTAACCATCAATTATTTTTACATTAACCACTTTTATTTAACTTGAAAAGTTTTTAATTACATGGAATCAAAAAACCCCTCTCAACATATTTCTTACAGGAAAAACGGAAGGAGATACATTGCAATGGTGTCTGACAGCCGTGGTAATTCTAACGGGAGAATATGTGCAAAACTGTAACAAACTCTATATATAAACAGTCTAAACACAGATTTTTACCAATAAAGATATAAAATTAAATGTTATTATGTCAGCATTTTCAGAAAAAGATATAGCAGTAACTGTAAAAGCATTATCCTGGTACAAATAAATTACAGAAAATAAACTCAATTTAACATAAATCTCCTCTAAAACGTGAACCATATATTATCTCAACATGATTTACAGAAGACAACATATCCAATGAAAAATCCAAACTCACTTTTTAGGTAATACCCAGAATATTAAAAATGCTGTTCCTATTTTAACATGTATTTCTCAGAGTAGGATTCACCATGAACATTTTAGATTTTTACATCCTCCTTAGATTACCAAGTGAAAAATCCAACAATACACAAACAGATACTTTCATCAGCACACAAAACAAAGGTAGGTAGGTTAGGAAACAGAACACAAGTTCAATCTAATCAATACAATACCAGTACAGAAGCATCCATTTTAACCCACAAGGAAAAACCTGAGCCACAAAGCAGGGCTTCCATTTTGAATCTCACTAACTTCTAGATAGTATGTGTATTTTGACCTTAAAGTGATCAAAATGTGAGTGAAGTTCATGTTCCACCACCTAACAGTTCTAATGCAACAGAAAAATTGTCATTTTATGTTACTGAGAGTTTTTAACGAAGTCTTTTGTTATTTATGTTTTCAGCACATGTTAGAATTATACAGAGATTTCTTAAAAATCAAATGTGAAATGTCTATATACATTAAACTGACAGCATAATCTCTACCTCTGAAATGCTAATATAGTGTTTAAAATTAGACAAACTAACATCCAGTAAACAGCATTTTATTTTATGACACTCTGTGTTAATACGATAAATATACAAAACTTCCAAACCACTGAAAACATGCAACATTAGAGGGACAGATGGAGGGCATTTATATAGAACCATGACACTCATCATGATGGCAGCGCAATATTACTCATTGACAAAATATACAAACACCCCTAGATAAATAATCCAAGTCCCAAATTACAAATCACTGAGCAATGATTTTCCAGTGTTCAAATTTTAGTTTGAAGTAAAATAGCCACAAATTAATATTGCAAACTGAAAAATGACATGGATGCTTACAACAGGAAAACCATTTCATGACTGTGATACCGGGTGGGTCACATTAGTATTAAATATAAAACATTAACAAATGCCAATCTTTTGCTGGAAAATGTGACCATTTACCAACTATTGTTAGGAGAATAGAGAAAATAAGAATTTAAAGCCCCTATGCCTTACCAAACTGTTAGTATTGCCATCATTTTAATCCACATTTATGTTTTTAGAAACCAATTTTCTCTCATAAGCTTCTATTAACCCAAATAACTGGATCTTGAACATTCTCCCCATCCACACACAAAAAAGGTACTGTTAGTTTTAGTTACATGGTATTTAACAATGCTACCTTTGGGAATTTCCACAAAATAGAGATAATTCCTATTCTTGAAGGAAAGTATGTCAGTATTTTTCAAGTCTCTATATTCATTTGTAGTTAAAAGAAAAAAAGAAATGGACTTGAGATGTAAATTAATGATGAGCATAAGAGCTCCTGTTGTATTTTGTGGTTAATGTTTTGGATGTCTGTAAAATACACACTCAGTAAAGCACACTGTGATAAAATAGATTTTCAGTAATATTACAGAACTTGAAGAACTTGAACTGGCTTATTTGACAAAGTAGGGATATTATTAGTAATCAGAAACATTCATAAAAACAACTTTAAATTCATTTTCTGAATCCTATTTTAATCAGAATAACAGAAATATCTTCCAAGCATATTACTTGAATAAATCCCAAATAAATAAAATGTAAACACCATCTAGATGGATCCATGTTACCTACTATCACGCAAAGCTTCCCTTATAAATAGTGAGAATTCATCATCCCACCCTCAGTATGAAAATTCATTTACCTCCAGATTTGGGGAAAAGAATGCAAGTGATTTAACCATTTATACCCATCTGATTCTTATTAAAAAAAAAAAATTATTTGCAGTCTCAAATAATTTAACCCAATAGACCATCCTTACTTAATATCAAGTTGAATAAATCACTACTGATTATTCTGCAATCTTAAATTAGCTAAGGACTTCCAAAACACAGTATAATGACTTTCAAAGGTCTTTGCGTCATTTAATCAGTATTAAATATGATTCAAAGTTTCAAACCAAGTATACTCTAAGAATGAACTCCTAGGCTGCATAGTAACAATTTCAACATGGTCACAGTCATAATTAATGCATTTAACTGTAGCTGTATTTTCTTGCTTGGTTCAAGTTATATGTTTTATTTTTTTCTATTGCTGAAAAACTTCAATGTATTCAGTCTGTGTTAAAAGTTCAAAGACTGAGGTGCATTAGGGATTCAAGTACGTGTGAAACAAAAGCATCTTTTTCTTTTTAATCCCACTACAGATGAGAAGCTAAAAGAAAAATCCCTGAAATACTGTATATTCTTTCTGGACAAGGAATTAGTCTAGTCTTTAATACCTCTGTTAAAAATTACACACACACACTCCTCCAAAAAAAGCTGCCAAACACAATTTCAGTTCAATTAAAATGAGTAGCCACAAGAATATACCAAAGTTTCCATACAGTAATATTCTACTATGATACGAATACTGAAAATTAAAAAAACAAAACAAAAAAAACAACGGTATTATCATCACTACATTCTATTCCATTGATTATCTACCCTCTTTTGGATAATGCACTGCATATTATGTTCTCATATTGCATCCCAATAAATTTTTATTTAAAAGAAACTATTGCAGAAAATCTCTTCTTTGATTCTACCACCAACTCTGTAATCCAATAACCAAAAGCAGTGCAAAAGCCAAAATACTAATTCTTTTAAGAAATGTGGTGTCCATGCAAGATCAGAGATTGGTATGAAAATATCAACTACTCTATAAAAATAAAACAAAAAGAAAAAGATAAAATTTACATTATCTACTACGAAATGCACACAGGCTCTTCACTGGTGACTAAAACTGCTAAAAAGCAAGCCAATTTTAAAATCCCTAAGTCCCTGATGGCCTATTTCTTTGAATATAAATGGGGAAAATGGAATGAAGCATTGCTTTAATGCTCCAATATGTAATCCTTAAGTCTAAGATTTTTGAAAGAATGACTGCAGCTAGTACTAAATGCATTTTTAATCATAAGTACCATATTAATTTCAGTGTGTCACCACTGAAATAATTTGCTGAACATTCATCCCCCAAAAAATATGGAGAATATTTATTTAGCATGTGATTTTTTTTTCTGCAAGGGGCACCAAAATATTAAGAAATTGCTAGGTAAATAAGATAAGGAAGTGTTCTGGTTTTAGCCCATGCACAAGTGAACAGGAAATATACATGCTGGGTGTACTGTGTTTTGAACATAAAAATATTTATAGAATACAGTAACTGGAGAAAAAGTACAGTCAGAAGGTACCAGTGTATTGTTGGAGGGTTCGCTATATCTGGTTACCCTTGAAAGCATTCTGAGCCGCACTAGTTGCTGCACTTGAAGCTGCATTTGCAGCTGCAGTCTGGACAGTTTTGTTGGACATCACACCTGTTGCAAATTCTTGTTGGGCCTTCTCAAAACTAGCACCTGTTGTGCGGTATAGTCCATGTACCTACAGAGGCACAAAAAAGTGGGACAAGGTAAGTGGTAATCTACACACCCATTTTCAGCAACCCTTCAATTATCTTGACATTACTCAGAGAAAAAGGACTAGATTCTAGCCATGATTCATAAGGTCAAGAACATTAGCCACCACAATGACATACGATACTGTATTTAAATATTTTCCTTTTTTTTATATATATATTTTTATTTTATTTCTAGGAGAGAGAGAGACAGCATGAGCAGGGAAGGGTCAGAGAGAGAGGGAGATACAGACTCTGAAACAGGCTCCAGGCTCTGAGCTGGCAGGCAGGACAGAGCCCGGCTCTGAGCTGGCAGTCAGCACAGAGCCCGACACGGGGCTCGAACCCACGAACCGCGAGATCACGACCTAAGCGAAAGTCGGACCCTTAACCGACTAAGTAACCCAGGAGCCCCTGTATTTAAATATTTTCCTAACAGAGTGTTCCACTTTATCCCCAATGCAGAAGAGAGAGTTATGCTTATGCCAAACCAAAAATAATTTTTAAAACTTATTAACCAAATGCAAAAAGCTATGTTTTCTGCTGTACCTACTTTTCAAGATACTACAAAGAATGGTTTAAACATAACAAGAGACACTCAGACATGAATACATTAACTTACTACCTTAGGCAATTCGAAGAGAATAATGCCTTATCTACTTCCATGCTGTCTACATATACACCACTAACCCTATTATAATCAAATGTTTACTATTTCATCATTTAATATACCAAGCACTACTTATGTCTTTAAAGATACTTTTGCTATCCTCTTTCACTCTGTGTACCATTTTGCTTTTTGTGTATGGTCAAGTCCTGAAGGATTTACTTTTAGGAAATTTGGGGAAAGGAAACACATCTGGGAACTATCTGCCCATAATGATTTATCACTTAAATCTCTGCGACTTATTTTCTAGAGCAAGATTCAAAAACATTCTATTAACATACATCATGAGATGTATAAACTAGGAAGTGCAACAATACATAACATCAGCCAATTTATGTAAATCTGAGAAAGGAAAAAAGCAAATTAGAATATTTATTTATTACATGCCTACAAACTTAGGGGGAGGGAGAAAGAGACAGAAAGGGAACTTGTAATTATACCATATTTTGATGAGATCTAAATTAAGCCTACCCAGAATGCAATCGAAGCAGGTTTGGGGGATAGAGACCATTCACCCACATCAGTCGTTTTCCCAGTCCTGAATAAGAACTGATACTTGTGGAGTAAATACAGAATAAAAAGTAGAACGTATCAAAGACTTTTAAATCAAACGTGGATACTGGGAAGTTGTTTCAACAAGACAGAGAATAGGTATGGTAGGTTGGTTTAGAGGGGAAAGGAGATACTAAGTTCTAAACATTCATATCTACTACAGCAGGCAGCAGGTAGGTGAAGATTTGGTTTGGAGCTCAAGAGAGGAATAGGCCAGAGACAAGTACTTGAAAAGCAATGGCACATAAATAGTAGCTGCAACTCTGACATAAATGAAATGGTCCATGGAGTAAAACAGAAAGAGTCAAATATCAAAGTCTGTTAAGATACCTGTATTTAAGAGGTACCCACAACAACAAGGAATAATTAAGAAAGGAATAGGAAACACCAGGGACTTTTTCCACAGATGCCAAGGGAAGAAAGCCATGTTAAGGAATGAAGAGCTGCTCAGGGTGGAAGATAAAAATACCCAGACAGCCGGGAGTTCTTCTGACATGGTGATGAAACCAAATGCCATTTTATAGTGGAACAAAGTGTAGGAGAGTCAGGAAGAAAATGAGAGCACTGACAAGTACACTTTAGGTAAACTCTAAAATTGTTTTCTTCTAGTACTATGGCACTATCATAATTCAATTCCTTTAATACTTTGAGAAAATGATGAGAAAATTACTTCTTCACATGTTGGTTAAGTAAACATTATATTTTATCTCCTTTATATTCATTTTTCTCCAGGGATAATCTTTATGCATTATTCAAATTGACTATCATGACACACAAAAATGGTTCCAAACAAAATTGCTGATCCCTACTTCTGAACATCAAGGGATCTGAAAAATTAATCTTCACATTCGCAATCTGTGAAACATCATTCTATTACATGATCACTTCCTGTTGTAATTTCAAAAATCAACATTTTCAAAACCAGTTCTTCATGTTGGGAATTTTCAGAATCATAAGTAATTATTTTTATTCCAATTTTTCTATGGAACATTAAAGATACAGATAAATTACTACAGCTATATTCAAGAAAAGTATCGTAAAAACAATGAACACATATAATTAGGACCAAGAAAATTTAGTTTATTATAGGAATCTAATAAACTTTGTCTACTTACTACACAACTGTCACAGTACAATATAATCACAGATTCACTTGTCAGTCTCTTCTCCTTTCCCCCTAAGTTTATGGGCATATAATCAACAAATGTTTGCTCTAACGTGCTTTGTTATTTCCTTTTCCAAATTTGTTTTAAATTGAGTGCCTGATGTTACATATTCATGGGCTTCATATTTAATTATTTAATTGTATATATTTAATTATGTCATGCACAGCCCCCAAAGAGCAGAAAGGCAAAGTAAAGGTACGAACAGCACACATTTCTCAGTAGTCCAAATCAATATAGACTCAGAGAGCCACCTAGAGGGAAGAGACTACACATATGTATTCAATGCATAATGGTCAAATACTGTATGAAATCCATTATATTCATGGGAAAAGGAGGATTCTTTTTATCAGTGCTCTAGCAACATGACAGGCTAATTATAAGCATTACCATCTCAAAAAACTCCTCAATTTCCTGCTATGTTTCATCGTGCTATCTATTGATAGCTCATATTCCTCATGACATCAGGGACAAAGCTTTAAGGCAAAATACTACAATTTGAAAAAACAACCTAAATACTTTCTATCTCTTCTAGTTATGAGGATTTCATTAACCTAAATATTTAGCTCTAGGAGTAGCACAGAAAGAACAGATTTGCTATCTACTGATTCCACTACTTTCTGCCTGGCTGGTCACCACTCAAAACCTCAAGTTTACTTCCCATGAAACAAGAGTACTTGTCCTACCTGTCTCTCACATTTTTCCTAAGGATCAAATGAGAATTATGTAAATGTGTCACTCTAGTAAAAATTAAAATTGATTTTTAAGTATCTGGAGAAGAGTCACAGCCAAGATGCAACTCCAGAAGGGTATCTTGCTTCTTTCTATCTTCAAAAATATGTTAGTGTATACTGTGGTGGTATATGACACAAAAAAATTATATGCTATGGAAATTAAAGACCCATGGTACTTTACTTAAACAAAATAATCCAAACATATATAAAGCTTACAGAAAATGATTTCAAGAAATGATGCTCTTATTAATGCAAGATGCCTGTTACTTAAAAATAACTTTTTAAAACCTGAGAAAAAACTAATTCTTGAAATTTTTATTGTTTTGAGTTTTTAAGAAAAACTTACAGATCTCTTAGCCTAATGTTATCAATTAAACATTTCCTATAAACCATCTGTGAATTGCCCATAGATCTGGGTCAGATAGCCCTTCTGTCATCTCTTGAATTAATACTCTAGTTTCACACTACTGAAATCCTGTTCCTCCTTTGCGGCCTATCTCAAATACCACTGTCCTCTTTCTGCTTGATGCATGCAGCTGTGGCTCTCCCTGTTGTGAGCACCTCCAATACTCTGTACATCTTTTAGGGAAATATAGTGTGCCTTTTCTTTTGTAGGGTTTATCTACATGTCTTATACCCCATGTGCTTTTGGTTCCTTGAGGGAAAGAGCTAATTTCCATTCATTATTATATCACCTATAAGATATAGTGACTTGCTGGGGTATATGGCTGGCTTAGTCATTAAAGCATGCAACTTTTGATCTTGGGATCATGAATTCAAGTCCCACAGTGGGTGTAAAGCTTACTTTAAAAAAATTAAATTAAAAAATTTTTTTAAATTAAAAAAATAAGACATAGTAACTTATAGTAGAAGCCACTAAATAATTATTTTTTTCTTTATTTGTTAGGGATTAAACAAAGCTCAAAACTGTCCTATTAAAAAAAGTTACCAAAGAGGTATAATACTAATCTAACAGACTGTACCTACGTTACAAAGTAAATTGCTTAGTTTGCAATTACGTTCATAGGCTATTTTAAAAAGGAACTTTAACATGCCACTTACATCAATAGATCATTCAGGCAGAAAATCAATCAAGAAAGCTGTGGCTTTGAAGGACACATTAGGCTAGATGTACTTAATAGATATATACACAGAACACCGCATCCAAAAATAGCAGAACACACATTCTTTGAGCAAACATAGAACATTCTCCAGGACAGATCGCATATTAGGTCATAAAATAAGCTTCAATACATTTAAGAAGACTGAAATTCTATCAAGTATCTTTTCTGATCCACAATGGTATTAAATTATAAATCAATTACAAGAAAAAAACTGGGAACACACACACAAATACATGAAGGCTAAACAGTATGCTACCAACCAACAAATGGGTCAACAAACAAAACCAGAAGAAATTTTAAAAAATACTTTCACACAAATGAAAATGGATACCCAACAGTTCAACATCTTTGAGACAAAGCAAAAGAAGATCTAAGAAAAGGAAACAAGATCTACCTCAAGGAAACAAGAAAAATCTCAATCTAACCTTACACCTAAAGGCACTAAAAACTCAGGCCCAATGTTAGTAGAAATAATAAAGGAAATAAAACGTATCAGACTGGAAATAGACCAAAAAAATTAACGAAACTAAGAACTGGTTCTTTGCAAAGAAAAAAATGATAAACCTTTACCAGAACTATCAAACAAAAAAGAGGTTCAAATAAATAAAATCAGAAATAAGAGGACAAATTACAATCAATACCACAGAAATACAAAGGATTACAAGAGACTACTATGAAAAATTATATGCCAACAAACTGGACAATCTAAATGAAATGGATAAATTCCTAAAAACAGACAATCATCCAAGACTAAATCAGGAAGAAACAGAAACTCTGATCAGATGGATTACTAGTAATGAAACTGAATCAATGATTCTTTTTTTTAACAACTCCCAATAAACAAAAGTTGAGGACCAGATGACTTTATAAGTGAATTCTAGCAAACACTTAAAGAAGAGCTAATGCCTATTCTTCTCAAACTAATCCAAAACTTGAAGAGAAAAAATGCTTTCAAATTCATTCTATGAGGCCAGCATTACTCTGATACCAGAACCAAAGATACTACAAAAAAAAAAAAAAAAGGAAATTACAGGCCAATAATGCTGATGAACACAGATGCAAAAATCCTAAAAACAAAATTAGCAAACCAAATTGAATAATATATTAAAAAGATCATACACCATGATCAAGTGAAATTTATTCTAGAGATGAGAGATTGTTCAGGATCTGCAAATCAATCAATATACCAGATTAGCAAAATGAAGATAAAAATCACACGATTACCAACAGATGCAGAGAAATCACCTCACAAAATTCAACATCCATTCATGACAAAAACTCTCAAGAAAGTGGATATGCAGAAAGTAGATACAGTCAACATAATAAAGGCCATATATGACATTTACACAGCTAACATCGTACTTAGTGGTGAAAAGCTGAAAGCTTTTCCTCTAAGATGAGGTACGAGACAAGGATGTCCACTCTTGTCTTTTTTATCCAACACAGTACTCCAAGTCTTAGCCACAAAAATCAGGCAAGGAAAAAAAAAGGCATCCACATAATTAAGGAGGAAGTAACTATCACTATTTGTAGATAACATAATAAAATATATTTAGAAAACCCTAAAGATTCCACCAAAAAAAACCTGTTAGATTAAATCAATTCAGTAAAGTTACAAGATAGAAAATACACAGAAATCTGTTGCACTTCTATACACTAATAACTAGAAGAGAAATTACGAAAACAGTATTATTTATAGTTATATCAAAAAAGAAAAAAAAAAACCTACAAATAAATTTAACCGAAGAGGTGAAAGACTCATCTAGTGAAAACTATAAGACAACAATAAGTAAATTGATACAAATGGAAAGATATACCATGTTCATGATTCAAAGAATATTATTAAAATGTTCAAACTATCCAAAGCAATCTATAGATTCAATACCAATAGTATTTTTCACAGAACTAAAATAATCCTAAAATTTATACAAAACTACAAAAGACCCCAAATACCAAAGCAATCTTGAGAAAGGAAAAACCATCACAACTATCAGAACTCCAGATTTCAAACTATGCTACAAAACTATTGGTAATCAAAACAGTATGGTACTGGCACAAAAAGAAACACAGAATAATGGAACACCATACAAAGCCCCCACATAATCCCACGTTTGCATGGTTAATTAATCTGTGACAAAAGGAGGCAAGAATTTACGCTGGGGAAAAAACAGTCTCTTTGATAGTGTTGGAAGACTGAACAGCTACCTGGAAAAAAATGAAACTGGACCACTTTCTTATACCATATACAAAACTAAATTCAAAATGGATTAAACACATAATCTGAAGGCATAAACTTCTGAAAGAAAACACAGGAAGTAAACTCTTGGACATTAGCCTTAGCAATATATTTTGGGTATGTCCCCTCAAGCAAGTGCAACAAATGCAAAAACAAACAATTAGGACTACATCAACTAAAAAGCTTTTTCCCAGTGAAGGAAACCTACTGAATGGGAGAACAAATCTGCAAATTATATATAGGATAAGGGATTAAGATCCAAAAATACATAAAGAATCAATAAAACTCAACACCAAAAAAAAAAAAATCCCATTAAAAAATGGGCAGAAGAACCTGAAAAGACCTTTTCCCAAACGCAGCATAAAGATGGCCAAAAGCCACGTGAATAGATGCTCAACATCAGTTAATCATCAGAGAAATGGAAATCAAAATCACCATGAGAGATCACCTCACACCAGTCAAAATCTATCATCAAAAAGGCAAGAGAAAACAAGCGTTGGCAAAAAATGTGAGGAAAGGGGAACCTTCCTGCACTGCTTGTGGGTATGTAAATTGGTGTAGCAACTATGCAAAAACAGTATGGAGGTTTTTCAAAAAAGCAAAAACAGAAGTACCATAGGATACAGTCATCCCACCTCTGGGTATTTACCAAGGAGAAAAAAAATACTAATTTGAAAAGAACATACATGCCTATTTTTCTTGCAGCATTATTTACATTAGCCAAAATATAGAACAAATTTGAGGATCTGCTGAAACACGAATGGATAAAGATGTCATACACACACACACACATACACACACACACACAATACAGTATTACTCAGCCAAAAAACAAAACAAAACAAACAAAAAAAAAAGGAATAACATCTTGCCATTTGCAATAATATAACAGATGGACCTACAAGGTATTATGCTAACTGAAGTAAGTCAGAGGAAGACAAATACTGTATGATTTCATGTTTTTGCAAACTCTAAAAAAACAAATGAGCAAACAACAATCAAAAAAAACTAACTGCTGGGGGTGGGAATACAGAAGTGGAGAGACGGGCAAAATAGGGGAAGGGGATTAAGAGGTACAAAGTTCCAGGTACAAAATAAATAAGTCACAGAGATGTAAATTACAGTACATGAAATATATTCAATAATATTGTGTAGCCTTGTATGGTGACAGATTTGGAAAATATTTCATGTAATTTATAAATGTCAAATCACTATGTTGTACATCTAAAACCAATGTAGTACTGTCAACTCTAATTCAGTTAACAAAAATATAAAAATTATTGAGAGCAGAATAAATTTTAATGTCCCCAACATATTATTTAACAAATATTACTGGGTGGCTTAGTTGGTTAAGCATCTGACTCTTGATTTCAGTTCGTGTCATAATCTCACAGTCGTGAGATTGAGCCCCACCTCTGGCTTGGTGCTAAATGTGGAGTCTACTTAAGATTCTCTCTCTAACCCTCCCTGCTTGCACATGCTCATTCTCAAAAAAAGAGAGAGGAAGAGGAAAGGAAAGGGAAAAGGAAAGGAAACGGGAAAGGGGAAATGGGGAAGGGGGAAGGGGAAAGGGAAGGGAAGGGAAGGGAAGGGAAGGGAAGGGAAGGGAAGGAAAAGCAGAAAAGAAAAAAGGAAAGAAAAGAAAAGAGAAAGGAAAGAAAAAGAAAGAAAACAGGCCATGTCAACCAACTGAAATGGATTTCTCATCAGGAAAAATTAGTGTTGGATGATTCAGAAAAAAACAGAAATGGGCAAAAGTATACCTAAATGTGACTATTAAAAAAAAAAGTATATTAAANATAGATATGGTGGCAGGTTTTTTAAAAATTCAAGAGTTTAGGAAAATCTGGTTTTTTTAAGTGAAATTTATTCTAAAATTCTTTTGAAATGCTAAAAACATCACTGTTAGTAATTAGTTTATTAATGTGAACACAAACATCCATGAGCAGTTTCTTAAATTTTATGGGAAAAATAGTCATTCATAACTAGGTCCCAAAAGGGATACAAATTATGTATCATCTATTTATCTCTTCCATACTAAGCCATTCTAGTTCTTTTATCAATTAAAAGGTAGAAAATTTTGGATTCCCCTGATATGCAGTCTCCTGTGACTCATTCATTCATTATTTGACCCACTGAAAATCCCTCTCCCTGAGTCCAAAATTATTACTCAATTCTATTTGTTTACTATAGAAAAAAGACCTTTAAAAAGAAACAACCTAAGAGAAAATTAAAGAAATCTCTGAAAGTTAAGAACTGAAGTATTCCCTTATCTTTGAAATAACAGATATTCTTGCATTTCATTTTTTTCAAATTTCAATTATAAAATGACACTACAAGGAAACAAAGATACCATGACACTCATAGTGGGCACTTTATACAGCAATGATTACCTACTCCAATTATGTAAGACTTCAGAATGCAAACCAAATTCTCAAAACTGTATTCATTATAATTGAAATAAAAATACACCACAGAGCATGTTTAGCTGGGGCTGGAAACACGGAATAGCATAATAAAATGCAGTGATTCTAGAGTCAAATGGTGGTTATCGACAACTTTTGGAGGGCATTATCTGTTTATGAAGAGCCTGACCCCTAGTGGTTAGCAACTATGGTTACATACACACAAAGGAAGCAGCCAGTTTTGAGCAAGTGTGAAAAAGAAAATTAAAAAATCAAGCGTTTTGTTTTTTACTTTGAGAGAGAAAGTGAGAAAGCACAAGGGGGTGAGAGGCAGAGAAAGAGAAGAGAGAGAATATCAAGCAGGCGCTGCACCGTAAGCACAGAGCCCTATATGGGACTTGAACCTACAAACCATGAGAACATGACCAGAACTTAATGATTTATATGTTTAACTGCCTGAGCTACCTAGGTGCCCCCAAAATCAAGTGTTTTTATTGGATCTCAATTTCTATCCAAAGTAAGAGAGACCCTTGCTACTGTTAAGTATATCTGAGTTCAAATTATAGTTCAGCTTTTATTATCTCCATTTATTGTACCTCATAAAATGATTCAGAAAATCATCTCATCTAAATTCCTATTTCACAAGACTATGAGATTCAAAGACGTTTAGGAACTTGTATTGCATCGACTGACAGTGGACACATATAAAAAGAGTAAACTGGTAACTTCTTTAACCATGAGGTTAAAAAAAAAAGTCAACCAAAGAAGAGTATCTTGCACATTTCCCATATTAATACATTTATTTGGGAAGCAGTCATATTTCTTTTCAACGCCTGACATACAATAAGCACAACTCTACAACTTTTCCTTTAATGCACTGCATCTTAAAGAACTTTAAGTGTTCCTGGGGAAAAAGCTGCAGGTCAAAGACTTAAGAGAGCTACACACAGCAGTCAAACAGCAGCTGTAGAATAAACACTACCTCCACATTCCGACCATATTAATCATCTGCGCCACACACCCCACCATGACCAATGGCTAAAATTCCCTCCACATTCTTTCTTCGGCAGATTTCTAAGTGTTGGTAGTGTTCTCTCGTCCTACTCCATACCCATTTTCTAGGATTCATTTGCATCAAGAAGTCAATACTTTCCAAGTCTAGAAATCCAGCCTAGAGCTCTTTCCTTTGCATCCAATTTATACATTCAAAAGACTACCATGTATTTATACTTTGATGCCCCAACATCATTTAAAATTCTCTGGATTTAAAGCTGAAAACAACTTGATGCCCATATATCTTTTCGTATAATGTATTTTTATTTATTTTAAGTGGGAGCCATACCCAATGTGGGGTTTGAACTCACAACATTGAGATTAAAAATGACATGTTCCACAGACTGAGCCAGCCAGGCACCCCGATGCCCATCTATCTGTTCTTCCCGTACACTCTTCCTGAATGACCCACCATCTAAAAACCTGTGTGTCGTTCTTGAGCCTTCACTCATCCTCCACTTCTGGGGCCAGGTCCAATCAATCACTACCTGCTCATATTCCCTTGAGTACCATTACTTCACACTGCTGCTTCCGTAGTTCTGCCACCATTACTATCTGGCTTCCTATCTTGTCTCCCCATCTTCATTTCTCCAAGTACCATATCCCCACCCCTACAAACGTCAAGTCTATTTGAGAACAGTCTTTCTAAAGCTCAAATTCATCAATTCTGTTACTTTTCTCTTTAAAACACTTCTATGGCTCACCACCACTCTGTGGAAACGATCCAAACTTATCAAGTTTTCCTAGTTTATAAGACCCTGCAAAATATAACAAACTTAATGTGTGTAGTCTCATCTTTTCCTGTCCTCCAACAACAACACCCCACATTTCTTCCTGCCCAATTCATGTACCAAGTTAATATCCCATCCATTCTGAGCTACTTTTAGTCCCCTGACTATGCCATGCTATTTCTTGCAACTATATATGAAAATGGTATCCCTGCTACCTACTTAGGCTCTCCCTTCTCCCTAATCTTTTACTTAGATAACTCTTGCTCATCATATTTCAGCCAAGGAAATACTTTAAAAGACCCCACTACTTCAAAAGATCTCCAAAACTTAGATATCTCTCCTCTGTGATCCCTGGACTTGCCCCCAAAATAGCCACTAAATCACTGGACTGTGATACCCACTCACTTGCTTATCCTCCACACCAAAACGTGAGCTCCTTGAGCTCATACAAAGTACAGCACTTGGCACATAACACATGATCAAAGAATGGTTGTTTAATCAATGAAATGAACCTGCAACATACCCCAAAACCCTTTATAGTATTTCCTGTGTTTTAAACTTACTACATTTCTAGTTTTATAAAGCACCTGCAATGATACATATGGAATAATCAAGGAAATGTCCAAAGGCCTGTTGTGACCGTCAGGTTTTCCGGCTAGGCTAGTCTTCAGTTATTAATAAAACCCTCATCTAGATGTTGCTGTGAAGGCATTTTGGGCATGTGATTATTAATCAGAGGTCTTTAACAGAAGGAGAATGTTCTGAGTTATCTGGTAGGACTGATCTAATCAGTTGAAAGGCCTTAAGAAAAGAACTGAGGTTTCTCTGAGGAAGAAGAAATCCCACCTGGGACTGGAGCTTCAGGTTCTGCTTGAGACTTTCCAACCCTTCCAGTCTGCCTGCCCTATGGATTTCAGACTAACACAGCCAGCTTCCACAACCACATAAGCAAATTCCTTTCAATCAATCTCTTCATTCTTTTCTGCTTCTCTGACAGAACACTGATTGATACAGGCACCTACTAAACAAAAGTAGACGCTAAACCACACCACCCTGCATATAAACTGATAAAGGAGTCAAGAAGACCAGAAAAAGTTGTTATTTTAGTTGAGGAATCCCTGTGCTGGGCAGCTTATGTTCACTGTTTCACTTAATCCTCACCCCAACCTTATGGAAGTAGTTATTATTCCCATCCCTTCCTTCATTCAACAAATACTCTGAGTGCCTACCACATATCAATCACTGACAGTCACTGTTTCAGATGTGATCAATAAAACCTGAAAGCACAGAGACTAGGGCTCTGCTCCTGAGGGAGCTTAGAGTACAGGTGATGACACGGAAATGGAACAATTAGAGAAGCCTGCCTCAGCTCACATAGCTTTAAGTCAAGGCACCAGAATTTCACCGAGTTGTATGGTTCCAAAGCTCTTCCTCCTCTCATTTAATTCCAAGGCTAGAAGCCATATTCACCCTGGGGGAATTTCAAAAAGCTGGGTACCAGAATATGAGCATTATAAGGTATGTAAAGCGGCTTGTACCCAGATGCCATAGTAACACCTACAGTAAGTTCCCAAGAAACTTAAGAACACCACAATCCTTAAAATATGAGTAATGAGAAAGATTCTGTGAAAAAGGCATGAATATTTGAGCTAGANGACACCTACAGTAAGTTCCCAAGAAACTTAAGAACACAATCCTTAAAATATGAGTAATGAGAAAGATTCTGTGAAAAAGGCATGAATATTTGAGCTAGATCTTGAAGGAAAGTAGTAGGTCTTCAACTGGCAGAGAAGAGTAAGAAACCCAGGAGGTTAAATAGCATAGAAAGAACAAAAACTGTGACAAAGGAACGTATGTCATATATATAAAGAAACTCAGAAATACAGCTCGACTAGAGAAGAAAGTGTGGATCCAGGAGTGGTAAAAGGTCACTACTAGCCGTACTTCCCACAACCACCAAAATCCCATTCCCCAATCCAAGTCCACTTCAAAATTCTTCAGAGTGCTGGGTTTGTTTGTTTGTTTGTTTTTTAGATTAACATAGTAACTACACACAAAATGGACTGAAGGAAGTTGGGGGAAGTGAGGGTGTGGCGACCTGCAAAACATTTCTGGGCTAGCTGAAGCTTAGAATGAAAAGGAAGAAAAAGATAAAAGAGATACTAAGAAAGTATCTAGGATTGTGACTATAAAAGTAATGAAAGCATTGACAAAAGCACTCAAAGTGTTGACATAAATTTAAATGGAATCATAGGAGAAAATACTTAGCATCACCCAATTTATAGTAGGTACTTAATAAATGTTCTTTTTTAAAAAACAGCTTTACTGAGATAAAATTTGAATACACAATTCACCCTTTTAAAGGGTAGAAAGTAATGGTTTTTAGTACTTATAGTGTTGTGAATAAATCATCTATAAATCTAATTTTAGAAATTTTCATCAAGCTAACAAGAACTTTCGTAACTATCAGCAATCCCTCTCCACCCTACCCCTAGCCACAGGCAACCACAAACCTACTTTCCATCTCTATAGATTTGCCAAATTATAGATCTGTCTACTTTGGACACTTCATGTAAATGAAATCATATAATATGTGGTCTTAAATTTTTCTTGAATATGAATCAGAGCTTCTGGAAGAAGAGCTAGTTCTGAGAAGAAACTGATGAGTTTATAATGCATTGACTATGACATGATGATACCAATCAATAGGAGATCTAAAGAGTCACCTGAGGAAGCAACTAAATTTTTATGCACAGTATTGTGTCTTCTAAATCCAAGATTCTATGTCACCCAGAATAAACAAGAGAAAGGACCCCTAAAATGGGAGAGACTGAAATTTACAAGGACAATGATTATATAGCACAAAGAGCAGAGAGCTGATTGCATTTAAGAAGACATGTACTTAGGAGCTGGACAAAGGAATGACGGAGAAAGAATAGCTCAAAGACAGGAGAATCAGAACACAAACACAGGCTGAGGATGAAGGGCCACCTGGAATATAGAGAGCTGCAGAGTTCAAGGAAAAAGATAACTGCAAAAAGGATACACAATTTAGTAACTTTGGAAAGCTGAGTTTTTTTTTTTTTTTTTTTTACAAATAGTTTATTGTCAAATTAGTTTCCACATAACACTCAGTGCTCATCCCCACAAGTGTCCTCCTCCATGCCCCTCCCCCCCTCCCCCCCACATCCATCAGTCCTCAGTTTTTGTCAGCATTCAAGAGTCTCTCATGGTTTGCCTCTCTCCCTTTCCCCCACCATTTCCGCCCTTCTTCTCCCCCTTGTTCCTCCGTCAAGTTCCTCCTAATCCTCCTATACGTGCAAACATATGATATTTGTCCTTCTCTGCCTGACTTATTTCGCTCAGCATAACACCCTCAAGGTCCATCCATGTTGCTACACATGGCCAGATTTCATTGTTTCTCATTGCCATGTAGTATTCCATGGTATAGATAAACCACATCTTCTTGATCCATTCATCTGTTGATGGACACTTAGGCTCTTGGAAAGCTGAGTTTCGATAGTATGTGTGTATAATTCCGAAAAGAAGTAAAAGCTTTTAATAGAGAAAATGAGTAGCAAATATGGACAGAAAGAACACAGCCTAGTCTTCAGAGTTTTGAGGAGGATAAAAGGCAAATTTACAAAGTGCAAAGTGTTTCTTTTAACATTTTTTATCTTATTATTATTGTTATTTTTGAGAAACAGAGAGAGACAGAGCACGAGTAGGGGAGAGGCAGGGACAGAGGGAGACACAGAATCCAAAGCAGGCTCCTGGCTCTGAGCTGTCAGCACAGAGCCCAACGTGGGGCTCCAAACCGTGAATGCAAGATTGTGACCTGAGCCAAAGCTGAACTCTCAGGTGCCCTGAGAGCGTGAAGTGTTCTTAAATATAAGTTACAGTTATTTCTGTCTTCCTTGTACATATTCTCAAGATACCAGACAGTAAAAAATTAGGAAAAAACTGTTCTGAGGAATAATCTTAAAGTCAGACCCCCCCCAAAAAAAAGTTCTTTATCATATTAAAACATAGGTATTATTCCCAGGGTCTCTATATCATGTACAATCTACATGTTTGGACACACATAGAATATCAAAAATATATAAGACAATAAAACCTTATATACGCATATAAAAACTTTGATTTCTTTATGTAATGATTTTTTTTAAGGCCATGAAAACAGTCATGGGAATTTTATAGAAAGAAGTGTAACTCAGATAATTGGGCAGTCACTAAAAATAAAATTCATGCTATAACCCAGCCCAAACCCATCATCAGCTTACTTTATACTCATAATTTCATGTCTTTGAATTTCAAATACAAACAGAATGCACATTCCACACTTTTTATTTCTATTTATCAATTAGGCAAGTATGTTTTATATTCAAAAAAAGAAATCAGAGGGGCAATTGGGTGGCTCAGTCGGTTATGCATCCGACTTCGGCTCAGGTCACGATCTCATGGTTCCTGAGTTTGAGCCCTGCCTCCAGCTCTGTGCTAACATCTCAGAGCCTATAGCCTGCTTGGGATTCTGTGTCTCCCTCTCTCTCTGTCTCTCCTGCACTCACACTCTGTGTCTCTCTCTCAAACATATATAAAACATAATTTTTTTTTCAGAATTAGAATATGTATTTAATTTCAAATTTAAAAAGATTTTTTTGGGGGGCGCCTGGGTGGCTCNTCAGAAATAAATAAAACATTAAAAAATTTTTTAAAAAAGGATTTTTTAATGTTTATTCAATTTTGAGAGACGAAGAGAGAGCACAAGCAGGTGTGAGAGAGAGAGGGAGACACAGAATCCCAAGCAGACTCCAGGCTCTGAACTAGCTGTCAGCATAGAGCCTGACACAACATTCGAACCCACAAGATCATGACCTGAACTGAAGTCAGATGTGTAACCGAGTCATCCAGGTACCCCAATTCCAAATTTTTTAAATGAGGCTGACTTTTCATGAAAGAAGCCTTGAGTTAACAGGACTTTAAAATATTATCCCCTTTTTACAGTAAGTTAAAATTATGAGGAAATTTAACTATGCATAACTTCTAACTGTAAAAAGTAGTTCTCAGAGAGCACACTTGTAGCAAGAAGAATAAAATGGCTTGACATTATACTGAATTAATAAGAACAAAATGGGAGAGGTGCCTGGTGGCTCAGTCGTCAAGCATCCAACTTCAGCTTAGGTCATGATCTCACGGTTTGTGCACTCAAGTCCTGCATGGGGCTCTGTGCTGACAACTAGAGCCGGGACACTGCTTCGGATCGTGTCTCCCTCTCTGCCCCTCCCCAGTTCACTTACTCACTGTCTTTCTCTCTTTCTCTCTCTCTCTCAAAATCAAATAAACATTAAAAATAAAAAGCAAAATAGTAAAATGAGAACTGGCACACAAGAGTAACTACAAAAATTTACAGATGTAAAATGTCACTTACCTTTTTAAACATAACTAGCGAGATGACCGCTGATGCTGTGAAAAGTGCTGCTATGATGATCATCATAATTCCAACAGGAATACTTTGGTTGAGACCAGTAAGGGATGAAATCCAACCACTAAGAAGTAATTTAAAAAAAAAAAGTGTAATTAGACAAATAATGCATGCTTTTTAAAAAATAAGGACCAACACATATCCAGCACTTATTAGCCACACAATACTCAAATTCTTCATGTTAACTCATTTAATTCTCACAACAATCCCTTAGATGCTGTTTATTAAAAAAGCATTAAATTTTTTTTAACGTTTATTTATTTTTGAGAGACAGAGCATGAGTGTGGGAGAAGCAGAGAGAGAGGGAGACACAGAATCCAAAGCGGGCTCCAGGCTCTGAGCTGTCAGAACAGAGCCCAACTCAGGGCTTGAACTCACGAAATATAAGATCATGACCTGAGCTAAAGTCAGATACTTAACTGACTGAGCCACCCAGGCACCCCAAAGACTGATTCTGTTTTAAATCCCTATTATAAACATAAACAACTGAGTCAGAGATACTCAGTAACTCTCTCAGTCATATAGCTAACATATGGCATGTATGAATTCAGACGAGATCGGACACGTTCAGGATGGTATGGCTGTAGACCATAGTATGAATTCAAATCTAATAGCAACACCAGAGCACAGTGTGTACCACCAGATTTGACTTTTTAAGTACAGGCATTCATTGTTACTTTAAGTTCATTTTAAGTTCCCCTTTGTTATGGAAGAAAATATCTGCACACCATATATCCAACCAATGATTAGCATGCAGAATATATGAAGAACTTTCAAAGCTCAAAGGAAAAAAAATTCAATTAGAAAATGGGCAAAAGACATGAAAAGATGTTTCACCAAGAGGATATAAAGAGGCAAAAAATCACAGGAAAAGATGTTCAACACCTCCAAGTCACTGGAGAAATACAACTTAAAACCTCAGTGAGATATCATTATCCATCTATCATAACAGCTAAAATTTTTAAAAATGACAACACCAAATGCTGGCTAGAATATGGAAGGTGAGTAACTCATACACTGTTGGGGGCAATGTAAAATGATACAGTCATCCTGAAAAACAGTTTGTTACTTTCTTAAAAAATCATTAAACATGGAACTTCCATATGAACCAACAATTATACTGTTGGATATTTACCAGAGAAATGAAAACATGTTCACATAAAACCTATTCACAAATGTTTATAGAGGTTTTATTTATAATAGCCTTAAATGAGAAAAGTTGAGTCCTTCAACTGGTGAATGGATAAACAAACTGTGGTACAACCACCATTTTACTGAGGAATGAAAAAGAATGAACTACTGCTATTGATACACACAATGACCTAGATGAATCTCCAGAGAACAATGATGAGTACAAAAAGACAGAAGTTACATATCCTATGATTGCATTTATATAACGTTTGTTTGCTTGCTTGTCTGTTTGTTTAAGTAGGCTTCATGCCTAGCATGAAACCCAATGCAGGGCTTGAACTCACAAACTCGAGATCAAGACGTGAGCTGATATCAAGAGTCAGGCACCTAACTAACTGAGCCACCTAAGTGCTCCCATTTATGTAACATTCCTAAAATGAAAAAATAACAGAAATGAACAACAGATTCGTGATTCCTAGGGTTACTAAGGGGATGAGGGCAAGAGGGAAATCAATGTGGTATAAAAGGGTAACATGAGGGATACTCTGGTGATGGAAATGTTATCTCTACTTATCACTGTCAAGATCCTGGTTTTGAAATTATACCACGGCTTTGCAAGATGTTATCCTTGGGGAAAACTGGGTATAGAGTTTTATTTCTATACCTGTGTGAATCTGCAATTATCTCAAAATAAACAGTTAAAATTTTTAAAAAACTGCTGAATCACATGAGGTTGATCTTAAAACAGGTCACTCTGTATGCCCCCTTGCTACCAGTCTCCTGTGCTAGTTAGCCACTACACATTCTGTTATGCTCAATTTTAACACTTTCTTCTAAATTTGTGCTGAAAAAAGGAAATTATTTCAATTTCATAATAAAAAAAACTTGTGCTGTTAACATAAACAGTTTATTTCTTAAACATTTAAGAGCATTTTCTTTCCCTCATATGCCAGAGACTAAACACACTATTAGAAATGATAATGAATGCTGTTTTTTAAGAACTGATTTAAGGTATCTATATAAATTCTCTGCATGCATACATGCCCATTAGAAGACCCACAAAGCTACTGCTATTTGTCTGATTGTCAGTCTCTATTCTGATTCAGTAGTAGCGCACTGAATTTAAGTCCTCAATACACTCTAGCTACATGGTGATGTTAGTTTATGTGTACAGTGCAGCAAAGTTGCCTTGTGTATGCTGTTCTTTATAAGAATTCAACTGTATGCAACTCAATTATAATAGAAGAGAGGGAGGGATGATTTTAGAGATGTGTACTCTTCCACCCACTTTTTCATTCAAGGAATATTCCAAAGTGTATGAACAGAGATACAAATCTGATGTTATCTCCTAGCTTGAGTCCAAATAGTTTTAGTTTCTGAGGGTCTCCCAGAGTGAGCATTGCAGTGAAACCATTTTTCAAAGACAAGTGTTCACAGGCATGTGTTTGTATGGTAACATGTGTTTGTATACCTAAAATAGTGCTTTACACATAATAGCTAATCTTTTCCTTTAAATCCTACAAGTTCTTTCCTCTCCCTTCCACAATCCTTGGCCCAGCTCTAATCACTCCTCAGTTTTTTGACTCTTCCTTTTAATGCCTGTTATATAACATTTCCTTTAAACTACATACAATATGTTTTTAAAAATGGCAACGTACAGGTGTCTGAGTGGCTCATAAGCTTAAGCATCAAACTCTTGGTTTCAGCTCAGGTCATGATCTAACAGTCTGCGGGTTTGAGCCCCACATCAGACTGCACTAACAGTGTGGAGCCTACTTGGAGTTCTCCCTCCTTCTCTCACTGCCCTTCCCCTGCTCAGTCTCCAAATAAATAAACTTTTTTTAAAAAAAGTCTATTTCTTGGGAGGAAAAAAAAGATGGCAACCTAATTTTCAAATAGAATGGTCTGTCCAAAGGTTATGCCTTAGACATTTTTTAAATTGCATTGTTTTACTATTTTTTACTTTTGACAACCTGGCTTTTCTGTGTTAACTATTTTTAGGAAACCACCAATTATATAAAGTTACTTAAACAGATTAAAACTAGAGTTATTAAAGTAAATGACTTACCAGTTACCCCAATTATGAAATCCTGCAGCTTGGAGTACATGAACAGCAAACTGACAAATATAGACGAAGAAGAATACAAAGAATCTGAATGAACTGTCACTCCTTTAAAAGAAAAAAAAAGTGGGGGGAAGAGAAAGAAAAGGAAAATGTCATTCTTCTTAGTACTTTTATATTCACATGAAGAAAGATATATAAACATTAATAAAAATATTTTTAAAAATACCACTGGCAACCCCTTAAGGCTATCATAATTATCTATGTGAACCCTTCTTCCAATACTCAAGGACATGGTAAGTGCATCCTCATTTTCTGTCCTTTCAATTTTCAACTGTATCACAAACATCATGGGAAAAAAAACCCCTTGTTTCTTTAAAATTATTAGTTTCAATCAGTTATAATTACAATAACTGTTAATATACAATAAACAGCAACTATTTTAAATAAACATTCTGTTAAGGTCTGACATATGTATATACCCACAAATCTACTTCAACAAAATAATGAGTATTTCCCAAAAGACTCCTTGTGCACCTGGATAATCCCTTTGTCTTCATTTCACCCACTGCCTACTATCACTACAGAGTTCATATTTTAGAATTTCATATAAATGGGATCATACAGTATATACTTTTTTTGTCTACTTTCTTTTACCTAGCTCAATTATTTTGAGATTCATTTGTGTTGTTGCATGTATCGAGTTCATTCCTTTTCACTGAGTAGTAGTCCACTGTACAGATAGACCAATCTGTTGATTCATTCATCTACTGATTGACTTTTACGTTATTTCTAGTTTTTTTACTATGACAAATTAAGCTTCTATGAATACTCATGTATAAATTATATAAATCTTCACATGAACATAAATTTCCTTTTCTCCTAGATGAGTACCTAAAAGTAGAACGGGTAGATCACCTAAATAGTACATGTTTAACTTTTTAAGGAACTGCCAAACTGTTTTCCAGAGGGGTTATTCCATTTTACAATCACAGTGGCACTCTCGAAGTATTCCAGTTCTTCCACATCTTAGCAACACTTGGTATGGTCAATCGTTTAAATTTTAGCCATTCTTGTAAGTATACGATGCTATCTCATTGAGTTTTAATTTGCATTTTCCTATAGCTAATGTTGTTGAGCACTTTTTTTATCTGCTTTTTGCCATCCATTTATCTTCTGTGGTGAACTGTTCAAATCTTTTTCCAAGGTTTTAACTGCTTTTTCCTCTTACTGTTGGGTTTTATGAGTTTGGATATACCATTTACTTATCAGATAAATGTTTGGCAGGATTTTCTCCTTCTCTGGCTTGTCTTTTAATTCTTTGTAGGTTGTTTTTATTTTATTTTTTGTAGGCTGTTTTTAAAGAGCAGAAGTTTTGTCTCTTTATGGACTCTGATTTATGAATTTGTGGATCTTGATTTTATTGTTTTATCTAAGAAATCTTTAACAAAGCCAAGAACACAAGGTTTTCTTTTCCTGTTTTTCTCTGAAAGTTTTATACTTTCAGTTTTGCATTTAAGCCTAAGTTCCCTTTTGAATTCATTTTTTAAAATACGGAATGAGGTATGGATTAAAGTGTTTTTCTTATTTATACACCATTTCTTTAAAAGACTATCGTTTCAGCACTACATCATCATTGTATCTTTTTTTAAAATATCAGCAATCTATATATGGGTGGGTTTATTTCTGGACACTTCAGTCCTACTGTCCTACCTGCCTTCCTTTAGGTTAGTATCACAGTATTATGATTATGGCAGTTTTCCATTAACTCTTCAAATTCAATGATGTTAGCTCTCTGAATTTCTTGCCCTTTTTCCAACTTGTTTTGGTCAGTCTAGGCTTTTACATTTCTATATACCTTTCAGAATCACCTTGTTCAATTCCATAAAGACAACTTGCTGGGATTTTTATCAGAACTGCATTGCATCTACAGATCCAGATCACAGTAACATCAAACCTTCCAAACTATTAACAAGGTATACTTTTCCTCTTAGATTTTCTACAGAGATGAACAGGTAATCTGCACATTGATTGTTTTACTTCTTCCTTCCTAATCTAGATGCCCTTTCTTTATTTTTCTTGCCTGTTTATACTGGCCAGAATTTCCACCGCAATGCTTTATGGAAGTGTTGAGAATGAACATCTTTATCCTGTTCTTGACCTTAGGTAGAAAGATACTAAAGACGGTGTTATCTGTTAACAATTTTTCATAGATGCCCTTTATCAGGTTGAGAAAGTTCTCTTTTAATCTAAGTTTATTGAATGTTTTTATTATGAGTAACTGAGTATTGAATTTTGTCACATGCTTCTTCTACATCAATTAAGATAAGCTTATGATTTCTATTTTAATTCATAATTTGGTAAATTATGCTAATTAATTTTGTAACGTTAACGAAACATGAATACCTGGAAACCCTCCACCCACTTGATCATGTTATGCTATCCTTTTAAAGTATTATTGTATTTGATTTGTTGGGTAAGATTCTCAACTGTTGCAAATTTACTCCATTTTCTTTTTATCACAGTGACCATTCCAATCCCTAAACACATTATTTCAAGGACCTTAACATTTCAACTTACTCAGTACCAGCATAAAATTTTGTTTCATCAGAGACAAAACCAGAAGCACAGAAATAAGCCTCAACTTCCTGCTCCATACAATGACTTTCCAAGTTTATATATGCCACCAACCGCCCTTATTGCTTATCTGTGAGGAGGCAGGATCACTCATTTTGAAATTAACACTTCCATAAAAATATTTAGTCCATCATTCTACTTCTTCTGGATCACTCTATGTCAGTAGATACTTATCTTCTTCCCTAACTTGTCCTCACTTTTTCAACCAGGATCTTTACAGTATATAAACACACAGTTTTCATCTTCAAATAGCCCTCCTTTAGCCTGGTCTTCCCTGCTAAACTTCCACCTCCTTGACCTCCCTAATTCTCACCAATAATAAGTCTTGATTTTCTCTACAGACCCCCTTACCATTCCCTTCTCAATCCACTGAAACATGGCCTCTCCTCACGAATTCCTCCAGAGGTACTTCAAGGTCATGACCAACCTATGAATTTCCAACCAACTTTCTCAAGCCTCTGTTTTTTTAATGGCATCTGACCTAAAGATCTTTCTTAAACACTTTGCCCTTGGCTTCTATAATATTATGCACTTCTACTTCTGTCTCTTCTTTAACCTAGATTGTTTCTCAGTATCTTATTTCAAGATCCACCTCCATGTCATATTGTAAAACTGTCTTTATAGGAAAGCATCCTAGGTGATGCTTATATCTTCCAATGTTTGAACCACCGACTATAGGATGAAGTCCAAATAATGTAACCCAGCATATCTATCTCTTCATAAAATAAACTGGAAAAACATATCTTGCTATCTCAATGCTTTTATTTATATTGTGTCTAAAAAGCCCAATACAGTCCTCTTTTCTGTCTGGCAAATAGGCACTCAGCTTTTAAGATGAGTCACTAAGTCAACTCCCCGTTCAAATAGAGGACAATTAAGCTCTACCCCTTAGAGAGAGTAGAGTAGAATCCATATTAATCCATATTACAAATTCTGTTAAGAAATATCTGTCCTTTCAGCTCTATTTGTTTATATCAGTATGGACTCATGGATATTATTTTATTCTTTAGGTTAAAATTAAACACTATCATTTTGTTGCTAAAATTGTTCCAGCTTTAGCCTTTCAGAATCTGTTTGCTTAAACACTTTTGTCTGCTCATGTTGTATTTTCCCTGTTCTAGAATCAATCATTTCTCCAAAGCACAAAAAAAGCAGATTTTAGAAGTTTATCAACAATGATTTAAATCAAATGGTTCCACCTTTCACAGTAATTCTATCAGTAATATATTACCAAGGTTGGTATTACTTCCTAACTATAAAACTGAGAAAACTTAGCCAACAAAAAACAAATAAGCCTCACAACCGACAAGTTCACAACATAAAAATGCTATTTTGGGGGCATCTGGGTGGCTCAGTCAGTTAGGCATCTGACTCTTGGTATCTCACAGTCTGTGAGAATAAGCCCCCTGTCAGAAGCTCTGCACGGACAGCATGGAGCCTGCTTGGGATTCTCTCTCCCTCCCTCTCTGGCCCTCCCCTGATTGTGTGCACATGTTCTCTCTCTCTCTCTCTCTCCCCCCCCCGCAAACTTTAAAAAAAGCTATTTTTGAAATCTCTATCAAAATAACACTAGCATTTTTCACAGAGCTAGAACAATTCTAAAATTTTAAGATATTGGAAGACTCGGAATAGCCAAAGTAATTTTGAAAAAGAAAAGCAAAGTGGGAAGCATCACAATTCTGAACTTCAAGCTGTATTACAAAATTATAATGATCAAGACAGTATGGTACTGGCACAATACAGACACAGAGATCAAAGGAACAGAATAGAGAACCCAGAAAGGGCCCACAAATGTATGGCCAACTTATCTGTGACAAAGCAGAAAAGAATATCCAATGAAATAAAGACAGTCTCTTCAACAAATGCTACCAGGAAAACCGGACAGTGACATGCAGAAAAATGAACTTGGGCAACTTTCTTACACCATACACAAAAATAAACTCAAAATAGATGAAAGACCTAAACGTAAGACAGGAAGCCATCAAAATCCTCGAGAAGAAAGAAGGCAAAAAACCTCTTTGACCTCAGCCACACCAACTTCTTACTCAACATGTCTCAAGAGTCAAGGGAAAGAAAGGCAAAAATGAATTATTGGGACCTCATCAGAATAAAAAGCTTCTGCACAGCGAAGGACACAATCAGCAAAACTAAAAAGCAACTGACAGAATGAGAGAAGTTATTTGCAAATGACATATCAGATAAAGGGTCAGTATCCAAAATCTGTAAAGAACTTATCACACTCAACACCCAAAAAACAAATCCAGTGAAGAAATAGGCAAAAGACATGAATAGACACTTCTTCAAAGAAGACATCCAGACGGCCAACCGACATGAAAAAATGCTCAACATCACTCTTCAGGGAAATACAAATCAAAATCACAATCAAATACCACTCTACACCTATTAGAATGGGTAACATTAACAACTCAGGCAACAACAGATGTTGGTAAGGATATGGAGAAAGAGGATCACTTTGGCACTGCTGGTGGGAATGCAAACTGGTGCAATTACTCTGGAAAATAGTATGAAGGTTCCTCAAAAATTAAAAACAACTACCCTACAACCCAGCCAATTGTACTACAAGGTATTTATCCAAGGGATACAGGTGTGCTGTTTCGAAGGAGCACATGCACCTACCTCAATGTTTATACCAGCGCTATCAACAATACCCAAAGTATGGAAAGAGCCCAAATGTCCACAGAGAGATGAACAGATAAAAAAGATGTGCTGTACATGTCCAATGGAGTATAACTCAGCAATCAAAAAGAATGAAATCTTGCCATTTGCAACAACGTGGATGGAACTAGAGGGTACTATGCTAAGCAAAACTAGAGAAAGACAAGTATCATATGACTTCACTCATATGAGGAATTTAAGATACTAGATGGATAAACCTAAAGGAAGGGAAGCAAAATAATACAAAAACAGGGAGGGGGCCAAAACATCAGACACTCTTAAATATAGAGAACAAACAGAGAGTTGTCTGGAGGGGTTGTGTGAAGGGGGATAGGTTAAATGGGTAAGAGGCATTAAGGAATCACTGTTGCACTATATGCTCCTGAAATCACTGTTGCACTATATGCTAACAAGCTTGGATGTAAATTTAAAAATTAATTTTTAAAAAGGTACAAGATACAATTATAAAGAAGGGAAAGTAAAGGAGTACTGAAAAAAAAAGATAAAAAGTTTCTGCACAGCAAAGGAAACAATAAAACTAAAAGGTAACCTTCGGAATGGGAGAAGATACTTGCAAATGACATTGGATGAGGGCTAGCATCCAAAATCTAAAAAGAGCTTATCGAACTCACTCTTTCAAAAATAAATAATAGTTTAAAAATGGGCAGAAGACATGAACAGACATTTCTCTAAAGAAGACATCCAGATGGCTAACAGATATATGAAAAAATGTTCAACATCACTCATCATCAGAGAAATACAAATCAAAACCACAAGATTACCACCTCACACCTGTCAAATGGCTAAAATTAACAACACAGGAAACAAAAGATGTTGGAGAGGATGCAGAGAAAGGGGAACCCTATTATACTGTTGGTGGGAATGCAAACTGGGGCATCCACTCTGGAAAACAGTATGGAGGTTCCTCAAAAAAGTTAAAAATAGAACCACACTCTGACCCATCATTTGCACTACTCTGTATTTTTCCAAAGGATACAAAAGTACTGATTTGAAGGGGGATATCCACCCCAATGTTTACAGAAGCACTATCAACAATAGCCAAATTATGGAAAGAGCCCAAGTGTCCACTGACTGATGAACGGATGAAGAAAATGGATAAAGAAAAACATACACACATACTGGAATGTTATTCAGCCATTAAAAAAATGAAATCTTGCCATTTGAAACAATGTGGATGGAACTAGAGTATATTAGCCCAAGCGAAGTAAGTCAGAGAAAGACAAACTCTTTATGATTTCACTCATCAGTGGAATTTAAGAAACAAAACAGATGAACATAGGGGAAGGAAGGAAAAATTCAACAAAAACAGAGAAGAAGGCAAACCATAGGAGACTTTTAACTATAGAGAACAAAATGAAGGTTGCTGGAGGGGTTTTGGGGAGGGGGGACAGGCTAAAGGGGAGATGGACATTAAGGAGGGCACTTGTTGGGAAGAGCACTGGGTATTACATGTAAGTGATGAATCACTAAATTCTACTCTTGAAACCAATACTACACTATACGTTAACTAACATGAATTTAAATAAAATCTTGGAAGAAAAACAAGGAAAAAGAAAAAAGAAAAATGCTATTTTTATTAATGCCAAGGAGAAATCCCATGTATGCCTCATTTCTCCAGGCTAATACCAGGTAAACAAATATTACTTTTTTTTAACTTTTTTTTTTTTTTTTGAGAGACAGAGCACAAATGGGGGAGGGGCAGAGAGAGGAGACACAAACTCTGAAGCAGGCTCCAGCCTCTAAGCTTTCAGCACAGAGCCCAATGCGGGGCTCGAACCCACAAACCATGAGATCATGACCTGAGCCAAAGTCAGACACTTAACCGACTGAGCCACCCAGGCACCCCTTCATGGTTTTTTAAATATTTTAAACATTTTTAAACATCTTTAAAACATTTATTATATATGTATATATATGTAATATATAAGTATATTATATATACTTCATTATCTGTGTACCAAGAAATCATATTATCAAAATGGCTAAAATTACACATGGACTATATACTCTGAATAAGGGCTTCCTATATAATGTCTAAAGGCTTCACAACAGC
>NW_027529433.1:4515002-4586636 GCF_008692635.1 Crocuta crocuta
ACTATATAATAATAACCTCTAGTTAAGAAATATATATATATATATATAATATACAGAATATATTTTAAACTCCTGCAAAAGAAATTCTACTAATAAGCAAATATTTTTAAAATATCACTTTCAAATACAAACAGAGGAATGTTAAAATTGGTTCATCTTTCTCTTTTATACATATAGTTAGCACACATAAATGTACAGTTAGCACACTAAATTGACTAAATAGAAACCTTAAAGGCTCTCAAACCCATTTTCTCTACTTTTACTCTTTAAACAGGCTAAGTGTCTTTCTCAATATATCTTGTTTGCTTTATATGATGAACCAACTTTTCTGTTTCTGGACAAGACGACAGTAAATTTCATTTCACTCTTCACCTACCATGCAAACGATTATTTTAAAACACTTCAAATTTCTCTGAGATATAAACTCCATGTACCAGCACTTATCTATCTGAACTCTTACCTACAAAAACGCACAAAAGTGCTTTCTCTGTATAATCTATTCAAATTATTACAAATGCAAGGTTAGTCCAATTCAAATTTTAAAAATGATGCCTCCTTTTTAACTATACAAGCAGTCACTGACAATATAGGTCTTTATATCAAAATGAGATACGAGCATGTGAATCTGACTCTACTGTGAAAAGAATTTTACAGTATGGGGTTATATTCCCTGCCGAACGCCTAAAAATTATTAAAAATTTAGACACAAAAAAGTGAGCTAATCACAATGTTAGAAAGTATTTTAGGTATAAATAACTTCCTATATACCAAATAGTAGAAAATTCTAAGTGTAAATTAACAAACTTGAACAATACAATTATCACATGAATATCAAGTTCATTTGAGATGTTTGAGGGAAAAGCCTGCTAAGGCTAAAGAAATCTGAAAGTGCCACAAGACACCCAGATAGAGGGCTGTACTTGAGCCAAAATCAGAAAAAGCCCATGAGGGAAAACAACATCAGGGGTGCAGAAGGACTTCTATTGGTACCCAGAACCAAAAGGGGTGGGTCTGGTATATATGAAAAGATTATGAAACAAAATGTTTAAATAACAAAGCTCGTATATAGTCAGTTTAAGCCAAAAAAGATAGAGCACAAGTATAGTTAGTTAGAAAACCACTATTAACTGATTTAAGCTAATTGGTTTGAAATTGTAATTTGCCTCAGTTTACCATAAGGTATTTATGGTATGTATTTCTTCATAATAAATGCATCTACATAATCTATTTCATCAGAATAAATAAATAAATACATACATACATACATACATAAAAGCTTTCAACTACTTGCCATCTGAGCTCTTCCAGATTAAAATCTATTGGGAAACTGAATCTCAAATAAACCAGTTGGTTTTGGTTTAATGTCTTAAAATAATATACTGCCAAGTTACAACACATCTTTTAATAAAAAGATTCTCCCCAAAATTTTTATATTTTCAGAAAACATTTATATAATCTTATAAATTATAAGAAAATTATAAATTTTTAGAAAACATTTATATAATCTTATAAAGTTTTTTCATATTACCTATCAGTTATCAGAGATATTAACTAGTTTGGGGAGGCAGAGCAGACAAGATATGTCATTATTTCAAAAGAGCTAACGGAAATTTTACATTTAACCATGATAAGGCAGCACAACCTAACTAAAATACCAAACGTTTTACCTTCAGTAACTTGGCATAATAATTAAGAGCATGTAGCTTTAGCGACAGACTTCGGCTTCAATCCAGAATCTCCCAAAGTTGTATAGTTTCAAGAAAATCAAAGCCTAAGTCTGAGATTTTCTATTTACAAAATGGGAATAAAGATGGAATCTACTTTTAAATGGATGAAATGAATGTAAAGGGTTTAACAGGGAATACAGAGGCACATTCTAAGTAATCAATAAATGTTACTTGTTGGTACCTCTACTACACTAGTACAAAACTACACTAAAATTGTTTTGTTCACAGAATATTGTGCTTACACAAGTGATATCTGGCCTCTGATAAGATCTTGAGCATTTCTGGGACATGGTGGGTAACTTCATTACTACTAAGAGAAAAAAGTAACATATGAGATTCCTGCTGATGTCATGACATTAGAGTAAAACAGAATCTACAAAGTATATCTACTTTCCTTGTCTTAATTACTGTTACTTTGGGATGCAACACTCTCTAAACTAAGCCCACTTTTCCTCTAATAATTCTGTGCTGAAATCAATTCTTTCTCTATGAACAGGTGCTCCACAGATAAGCTTAAAAGGAAACAGCACAAACCCAAACTGCACATGAAATTTTACATATATGTATTTAAAAAAAAAAGAACTGGGAATTTTTATATTCATAATGGAGTCTGTGACATAAAAACCATTAAAAAACCACTCACTAGATTAGTCTAAATGAAAAAGCATAACACTGGGATGAAAGAGACACTACAGCCCTACACTCTGTCTTCCTCCTGTCTATGCTCTGCCAAAAGCAGAAGAGAATGAAAAGTTCACATGGAATAAAACTTTTTTTACTGATTTATTTTTAGAGAGAGTGTGTGTGCGTGCGTGTATGTGTGAGAGACAGAGACAGAGAGCACGTGCAGTGAAGGGATACAGAGAGAGAGAGGGATAAAAAGAAAACGAAGCAGGCGCTGCACTGTCTCAGAATAGAGCCCAACACAGGGCTGGATTTCATAAACCACAAAATCATGACCCAAACCAAAATCAAGAGTCCAATGTTTAACCTGAGTTAACCTGAGTTCAAAGTCTATATCCTTTACACTTATTTGAGTCTTTATTTTGTAATAATAGCTAATATTGATTGACAATTATGTGTCAGTGACCACAGCAAACACATAAATTATCCATTTAATGTTTACAATACCCACTGTGACGTAGGCAACAATACTGACTCCCTTTTGGGTCACCTGGGTGGCTCAGTCAGTCAGGCGTCTGACTTCAGCTCATGTCATGTTCTCACAGTTTGTGGGTTCGAGTCCCACATCAGGCTCTGTACGGACAGCTCAGAGCCTGGAGCCTGTTTCAGATCCTGTCCCTCTCTCCCCTTTCTGCCCCTCCTCAGCTCGTGCTCTCTCAAAAATAAACAAAAAAAAATTTTTTTAATAGGACTCCCTTTTACTGATGAATAAACAGATTTAGAGAGGTTAAGTAATCCAAATACAGAGCTGATAACAGAAATGCTGAGACATGTCTGTCTATCTCTAGGCTATTATTTCAATTCCATTTTGCCCTAGAAAGCCAATTATCAATCAACAGGATGCTAATGTCTAAATTAAATTAACTTCAAATGCTCACCATAGTGTTTTCTATATAAGGCAAGATTACATATTTTCATTTTTAATAGTTTCAGTTCTCTAAAATACTCTCTTTTTTTAAAAAGAGTCAAGGAGGACACAAAGGACAAAACACTATTTTGTAGCAAATCAGAACATAAGGACTGAAATTTGCTAAATTTACTAAAACTTTTACTTGATTAAACAAAAATTTTCCTAACAAATGAAATCTCTCATCTGAGTTGCCATTCAATTTAGAAAGCATAAGCAGCTAAAATCAGCCAGTACTCAACCATTTAAACAATTTTTTTAAAATGTTTATTTATTCTGAGGGACACCTGGCTGGCTCAAATAGTTACAAGTCCAATTTTGGCTCAGGTCATGATCTCATGGTTTGTGAGATCGAGCTCTCCACTGGGCCCTGTACTGATAACACAGAGCCTGCTTGGGATTCTCTCTCCCTCCCACCCTCTCTGTCTGCCCTCCTCTGCTCATGCTCTTTCACTCTCTCAAAGTAAACAAACTTAAAAAAAAAATGTTTAAGTGTTTATTTATTTTGAGAGATAGCACAAGTGAGGTATAGGGGCAGAGGGATAGAGAGAGAGAATCTCAAGCAGGCTCCATGCTCAGCACAGAACCCAATGAGGAGCTTGATTCCACGGCCCTGGATTAATAACCTAAGCTGAAATCAACAGTTGGATGCTCAACCAACTGAGCCACCCAGGCACCCCTACACCTACTACTACTCTTAATTACACCAAATATAAATGTTTCTTAACTGTTTTTGCCATTCAAGGAAAAATGCTACTCAGGCTATTTCTACTTTCTGTTAATATCAGATGCATGCAAAATAACAAGCTAAAAGAACAAAGAATCTAGAACTAACTGATCAAAAGATATTTTAGAAACCTTTGTCTCATCTACCTTAAATTATTTCCATATTTACAAAAAACCTCAACTATTGTAAAATGCAAGGGATTTTAAAACTCTGCAGCTAATACCACCTTCTCCACCTCAGCTGGTATATAACAAAAGTACACTTGAAAGGACATTTGGACCTTGAACAAGGTAGGTTGGAACTGCATAGGTCTACTTATACATGCATTTTTTTCAAGAAACCTTTTGGAATTTTTTTTTTAAGATTTGACACAATTTGAAAACAAGGAGTCTAGAAATATCAAAGAAAAAGTTATGTCACTATTGTAACAACTATATACAGATACTTGTCTATTTTATCATTCACAACCATAAAAATATATAAATCTATTATAAAAGTTATGTCGGGGCACCTGGGTGGCTCAGTTGGTTAAGCGACTGACTTCGGCTCAGGTTGTGATCTCACAGTTCGATTCGTGGGTTTAAGCCCCACAATGGGCTTGCTGCTGTCAGCACAGAGTCTGCTTTGGATCCTGTGTCCCTCTCTCTCTCTGCGACCCCATTCTCTCTCTCTGTCTCATAAATAACTAAACATTAAAAAAAATTTTAAGTTATAGTTATGTATATAAACATTTTGTACATTTTGTACATGGTACCATTCACAGTCAAGAGACACATAAAGAGATATAATGATGCAGTATTAGATCATAACTGCATAAAAATGTAATACATTCAGAACTACCATACTAATTTCATAGCCACCTCCTGCAGCTGTTGTGGTGAACTCAATTATTGCCAGTATCTGCTTAAAACACCATGTGACATTAATATTCCTGTGTAAGCAGTTCCTCTCTAGTAAATTGCAGAGCACAGTAAAAAGTGATCTCTCACAGTTTTTGCTTATTTTTCATCATGTTTAATACAATAGAGTAAACCCTGAATAATACCAGGGAACCCACACAAACTTCCTCTAGTGATGCTGGAAGCGCTCCCAAGAACAGAGAAAAGTCACAGCATTACAGGAAAAAGTTGAATGGCCTGATATGTACCATAGGCTGAGGTCTGCAGCTACAACTGCCCACCACTTCAGGATAAATGAATCCAGTACATGGACCATTCCAAGAAAAGGAAATTCATGAAGAATTTTTTGCTGTAAAATACCTTTTAATCTTGTAATGGAAATGCAGCATTTATGAGGGAGCCAAGAATGCTATAATAAAAGCTTATCTACTGACTCCAGTTATCATTCAAGAAGAAGTGTAGTCATTACGTGAAAGCTTAAAGCAAAAGGAAAGTAAAAGAACTAAAGCTGGAGAATTTAATGGTAGAAAAGGATGGTTTGATAATTTTAGAAAAAGGTTTGGCTTAAAAAATGTCAAGATAACAGGAGAAAGCAGCTTCTGCCAATGAAGAGACAGCAGAGGAGTTCGCAGATATCATTAAGAAAATCATTGACAAGAAAAAATATTTGCCCAAATGAATGTTTAAGGCAGATGAAAGTGCCCCCAATCAAGTTAAAAAAAAAAAAAAGCCACAAAGGTCATTTATTAGTAAGGAAGAGAAGTGAGCACCAGGATTTAAGGCAGGAAGGGACAGGCTAACTCAACTGTTTTGTGCAAATATAGTCAGTTTTATAATCAGGACTGCCCTTATCTTTTAAGCTTCTAACTTCCAATCCTTGAAGGGACAAGATAAACACCAACCACCAGTCCTTTGACTATACACCAAGAAGGCCTGGACAACCCTTTTTCTGAATTGGTTTTAGTGATGTTTTGTCCCTGAAGTACGTACCTTGTCAGAAGGGACTGCCTATTAAAGTTCCTCTGATATTGGACAACGTCCCTGGGCACCCAGATTCCTATGACCTGAACACCAAAGGCGCTGAGGTGGTCTATTTGCCCCCAAATACAATGTCACTAATTCAGCCTCTAGATCAGGGAATCATAGGACCTTAAAGGCTGATTACACATAGTACTCTATCAAAGTATTATTGATGCAATGCAGAAAAACCCCAAAAGACAGATGATAGATCATCAATAAAGTCTGCAAGATTTACACTGCTGAAGGTGCCACTGTTGTACAGAAAATACCATGAGAGCTATCAGGCTTGAAACAACAAATTCCTGCTGGAGAAGACTGTGTAGATGTTGGACATGACTTCTCAGGACTTATGACAGAGCCAATCAAGGAAATCATGCAAGAGACTGTGATAATGGCACGAAGGACAGAGGGAAGGACCAGGATGGAGGGGAGGAGAGGGAGAGGGGGGAGGGGAGGGGGAAGGGAGGGGAGGAAGAAAGAGGAGAAGAAGGAAGGGAGGAAGCGAGGAAGGGAGGGAAGGAGGAAAGAAAGGAAAAGAGAGAAAGAAACAGAGAGAAAGAGAGAGAGAAAGAAAAGGAAGGAAGGAAGGAAGGAAGGAAGGGAAAGGAAAGGAAAGGAAGGAAGGAAAGGAAGGAAGGAAGGAAAGGAAGGAAGGAAGAAAGGAAGAAAGGAAGGAAGGAAGGAAGGAAGGAAGGAAGGAAGGAAGAAAGGAAGAAAGGAAGAAAGGAAGAAAGGAAGAAAGGAAGAAAGAAAGAAAGAAAGAAAGAAAGAAAGAAAGAAAGAAAAAAAAGGGTAAAACAGGGAGGCAGGGAGGGAGAGGAATGATTTCAAAACATGGATTATGGATCCTGGAGAAATTTAAGAGTTGACAGATACCACACCAGAGGAATTAACAGGAGATAAGTGCTTCCAAATCAATGCTGATGATGAGGAAGAAGACAGAGAAGCAGCAGCATGAGAAAACATACTAACATTGGAAATGTGACAGAAGGGTTCTGATTATTCAAGACTGCTTTTGACTTCTCTTATCATATGGACCCTTCTAGAACACAGGCACTAAAAACCAAAGCAAACAGTGGAAGAAGGATCGGTACCATAATAGAAACATCTTTAGAAAAATGAAAAAGCAAAATAAGACAGACTGGAAAATGTATTTCCGTAAAGTTACACTAAGTGTGCCTGCCTCTCCTTCTACCTCGGCCACCCCTGAGACAACAAGACCACGATGACAAGGATAAAGACCTTTATGATGATCTACTTCCATTTAACAAGTGATTATAAACAACCATCATGCCATACAGTTCATCAACTTACCTGTTGTGTGTGTGAGTGTCTTCATGTAGAAATCAAGTAACTCTATGGCTAGAACTGTAGACCTTTTGTGTCATCATCTTGGCCTGAGCAGTCATCATGTAAAGCATCATGTGCAAGACTTGTATGGGAGCAGACAGCCTATTTTTATCATCGTAAGGTGACTGATATGTAACATTACTAACATGTTGGTTTTCTTACTGTTTTTTAGAACTTTGCTTTCAAAAAATTATTTTATCACTGTATATTATGCCTCCCTTGTAACTGGGGAAATTGCTTATCACCCTATCATTAGAGGTAAGTGTTTTTTGGTTTTTTTTTACTGTAGTATTTCCAGGGGCACCTGGGTTGGTCAGTCAGTTAAGCAAACAACTCCTGATTTCAGCTCAGGTCATGATCTCATGGTTGGTGAGTTCAAGCTCCACATAGGGCTCCATGCTAGGAGTGTGGAGCCTGCTTGTGATTATCTCCCTCATCCCCTCCCCCACTTGCACGCACTTTCTCTCTCAAAATAAAATTAAAAATAATATTTCTAATACATTATTGTGAATACATCTGTAATATGTCATAAAAGTTTTACAAGTTCATTAGTGCAGAGACTGGGCTATCAAAAAGAAACTATACTGCTGCTTCTTCATTATTAGTGCATGAATCATTATACCTATAAATAAATATGAATTTTTCTCATATCTTTTCATTTTTGATGTCTAGCGTTAGTTATATATATAACATCTAGAGTGTTTTGTGTCATATAATATTGATACAGATAAGTGATAGATGATTCACCTTGTACCTATGGTATCAATCAATACAGTAAATGTACTTTCCTTGTGATTTTCTTAATAACAGTTTCTCTTTTCTTGCTTACTTCATTGCAAGAATACAGTATATAAAACATGTAACATACAAAGTAAGTGTTAAATGAATATTTACGTTATCAGTAAGGCTTCTAGTCAACAGCAGCTATTAGTACTTAAGTTCTGCAAAGTCAAAAGTTATACATAGGCTTTCTTTTTTTTTAATTTTTTTTTAATAATTTATTTTTGAGACACAGAGGGCAAGTAGTGAACGAGCAGAGAGAGAGGGAGACACAGAATCTCAAACAGGCTCCAGGCTCTGAGCTGTCAGCACAAAGCCTGATGCGGGGCTCGAACCCATGAACCGTGAGACCTGACCTGAGCCAAAGTCAGACACCTAACCGAGTGAGCCACCCAGGTACCCCAACATAGACTTTCAACTGTGCAGGGTGTCAGGGCATTATTCAAGGGTCTACTGTACTGATTTACTGCAAAGTGCAATTATGTCAAACAGCAGAATAGGATATCTTCACAACCAATTTGCCTTGAAAATACTAACTTACTGAAAGAACAATAAAATGTTAAAAGAAAAATTTACAGATAGTGAAACAAAAGCTGTTTAAATTATTCTTTTAAAATTTTATTTAAATAAGTTTTTTTTTTAATATTTTATTTATTTCTAGGAGAGAGAGAGAGAGACAGCGTGAGCAGGGGAGGGTCAGAGAGAGTGGGAGTCACAGACTGAAACAGGCTCCAGGCTCTGAGCTGGCAGTCAGCACAGAGCCCGACGCGGGGCTCGAACCCACGAATCGCGAGATCATGATCTAAGCGAAAGTCGGACGCTTAACTGACTAAGCCACCCAGGTGCCCCATTTTAACACCAAAAGATTAAGTCTCAAGTCTAAGAAGGTACTGTCGCTCTCAAATTAAAACCAAAATGTAGTGGGAAAGGCTTAGGATATAGAAAACTGGAAAAAGCAATGATTTCAACCTTAAGAATAAAACAAAAGCTGGATAATGTGCAACATCAAAGCTATACTACAACTTACCAAAAGGCAACCAAGAAACTAGAAATCTAACTCAAGGAGAGACAGAAACTTAGGACTTCTTTACACAGAACTGATGGTGAATGATATATAATCAGGGAAGAACTCACAAAAGCTTATAATGAACTACTGAAGGCTGAAAGCTGGTTTGAGTTGAGTACTGAACCCCTAGGAGCCATCAACATGGAAGAATTCACTTCCATTTATAGGCTCCAACAGATGTTGGTGAGGATGCAGAAAAAGGGGAATCCTATTACACTGTTGATGGGAATGCAAACTGTTGCAGTCACTTTGGAAAACAGTATGAAGGTTCCTCATAAAGTTAAAAATAGAACTACCCTATGATCCAGCAACTACTAGGTATTTACCCAAAGAATACCAAAACACTAATTCAAAGGGATATATGCACCCCAATGGTTATAGTAGCCTTATCTATAATAGCCAAACCATGGAAACAGCCCAACTGACCATTAACTGATGAAAGGCTAAGGAAGATGTGGTATATATTTATACTGAAATATTAATTTAATCAGCCATCAAAGAAGAATGAAATCTTGCCATGTGCAACAACATGTAAGGAGCCAATTAGTATAATGTAAGTGAAGTAAGTCAGAGAAAGACAAATACCATGATGATTTTACTCATACGTGGAATTTAAGAAACAAAACAAAGCAGGGGGAGAGGGAGGCAAATCAAGAAACAGGCTGGTAACAAATGCTGAGGCATAGGAGCACATGGACCCCAATGTTCATAGCAGCGCTCTCCACAATAGCTAAAACATGGAAAGAGCCTAAGTGTCCATCAACAGATGAATGGATCAAGAAGATGTGGTTTATCTATACCATGGAATACTAGATGGCAATGAGAAACAATGAAATCTGGCCATGTGTAGCAACATGGATGGACCTTGAGGGTGTTATGCTGAGCGAAATAAGTCAGGCAGAGAAGGACAAATATAATTATGTATGCACGTATAGGAGGATTAGGAGGAACTTGACGGAGGAACAAGGGGGAGAAGAAGGGCGGAAATGGTGGGGGAAAGGGAGAGAGGCAAACCATGAGAGACTCTTGAATGCTGACAAAAACTGAGGAATGATGGATGTCGGGGGGGATGGGCATGGAGGAGGACACTTGTGGGGATGAATACTGAGTGTTATGTGGAAACTAATTTGACAATAAACTATTTGTAAAAAAAAAAAAAAAACAAAAACAGGCTGGTAACTATAAGGAACAAAGTTACCAGAGGGAAGGCAGATAGAGGGATGGACGAAATAGGTGATGGGGAATAGGAATGCCAGAGGAAGAGAAAGGAACAGAATATTAGAAATAATTAAGACTGAGAATTTCCTCCAAATTAATGCTCGTTGACAAATAACAGATCCAAGAAGCTCAGAGAACACCAAACAGGAGTATATCTAGGTGAATCATNAAATGTTCTGAAAAAAGCCAAGGAAAAGAACACCTTAGCTACAAGAGAAGCAAAGATAATAATTACAACCAATATCTCCTAAGAAATCATGCAAACAAGTAGAATAGTTCGGTAAAATATTTAGTGTTGAGAGTAAAAAAGCCACCAACCTGGAATTCTGAATTTCACAAAATTATTCCTCAAAAGTGAATGAGACAAAAAGATCCAAAATATAGGTCAGAAAAACAAATACACATAAAAGAAAGGAAGGGCATCAAAGAACTAGTAAATAAAGGAAAAATGCTTATCTTTGTGTATGTATACGCTTCTGTATAAATGTCAAGAATGATAGCAATGATAAAAAGGCAAGGAGGGAGGATTAGGCTTATTTTGATATTATAAGGTACTCACACTACCCAAGAAGTGTTACATTATTATTTGAAAGTGGATATGGGGGTGCCTTGGTGGCTCAGTCTGTTAGGCATCCAACTTTGGCTTAGGTCATGATCTCACAGTTCAGGAGTTCAGGCACCTCATTGGCTCTCTGGATCTCAGCACAGAGCCCACTTCAGATCCTCTGTATCCATCTCTCTCTGGCCCTCTCCTTGTTCTCTCCCTCCCTCCCTCCCCTCTCTCTCAAAAATAAACATTTTTTTAAAAAAGTGAATATAGATTAATTTTAAATGCATATTGTAGACTCTGGGAATCAAGAGATTGAGAAAAAGCATTCGACAAAATCCAACATCCAAAATCCAAAATCTTCAAGATATAAATTCTCAGTAAACCAGGATTGGAGGGAGACTCTCATTAACTTGATAGATATTATCTACAAAAACCTACAGGTAACATCATACCTCACGAAGGGAAACTGGAAAGCTTTCCCTCTAAAATGAGAAAGGCGGCAATAAAACTCTCACCACAGCCTGTCAAAATCAAACTGGAAGTCCAAGTTTATGCACTAGGACAAGAAAAACAAACAAAAAGTATACACACTCAGAAAGAAGGGATTAAACCATCTTAGTTTGCAGACTGTCTATATAGAAAATATGGAAGAATCAACAAAACTTCCTTGGATTTATCATCAATTAATGCAAAGTTGCAGGACACGATGTTAACATACAAAATCAACTGCACCACTACATAGCAGCAATGAATAAGTGGAATTTGAAATTAAAAACACAATACCATTGGGATGCCTGGGTGTCTCAGTCAGTTGGGCATCCGATTTCGGCTCAGGTCATGATCTCACAGTTCAAGGGGTTGAGCCCCCATGTGGTTGAGCTTGTTTCAGATTCTGTGTCTCCCTCTCTCTCTGACCCTCCCCTGCTCACACTGTCTCTATATCTCTCCCAAAAATAAACAAAACATTAAAAAAACACACACACACACAATACCATTTACAACACCACCCAAACAAATGAAATATATAAGTATAAATTCAACAACACATGTATAAGATCTATAGAAGGAAAAATAGAAAACTCTAACAAATCAAGGAAATAATAAATATTTATTCCATGTTCATGGACAGAAGGGTCAATATGGTCCAGAAGTGACTTATTACCAACTTTTTCCATTGATTTCATACTTGGAGTTGAAAATTTATGTCCACACAAAAGCTGCACACAGATGTTGACGGCAGTTTTATTTATAACTGCAAAACCTTGGAAGCAATTAAGATGTGATTCAGTAGCTGAATCAATAAACTGGGTACATCCAGACAAAGGAGTCTTTTATATTTTTTAAGTTTATTTATTTAGAGAGAGAGTACATGTGCTTGTAAGCAAGGGGAAGGTTAGAGACGAGAGAGAGAATCCCAAGCAGGCCCCATGCTGATAGCACCACGCCCAATGCGGGGCTCTAGCTCACGAACCATGAGATCATGACCAAAGCCAAAATGAAGAGACTGACACTCAACCAACTAAGCCATTCAGGTTACCCCTCCAAAAAAAGGAATCTTAACTCATCATTAAAAAGAAATGAGTTATCAAGCCATGCAAAGATATAAAAAA
Organism: Crocuta crocuta; assembly: GCF_008692635.1. Classification (NCBI taxonomy): domain Eukaryota; kingdom Metazoa; phylum Chordata; class Mammalia; order Carnivora; family Hyaenidae; genus Crocuta; species Crocuta crocuta. Next base: position 4,527,541 of record NW_027529433.1, read on the forward strand.
GTGCATTTAAGTTTCCTCTAAGTAAATGAAGCACATGTGAAAAGGCTACATACTATGTGACTCCAACAACAGAATTTTCTGGAGAAGGCAAAACCATTGAGATAATAAAAAGATCAACAGTTGCCAGGGGTTCATGGAGAGGGAGGAATGAAAGGCCAAGCACATAGAATTTTTATGGCAGACAAACCACTCTCTATAAAACTATAATAGTGGATACATGTCATTCTATTTGTTCAAATTTCTAGAATGTGCAACATCAAGAGTGAACCCTAATATAAAATATAGTCTTTGAGTGATAATCATGTGTCAATGTAGGTCCAAAATTTTAACAAATGTACCACTCTAGTGGTGATACAGGTAAAAGGGAGCTATGCACATGAGAGAACAAGAGTTATATGGGAATTCTCTGTACCATACTCCCAAATTGATTGTAAACTTAAAGTTGCTCTAAAAAATAAAATCTATTAATAAAAAATTAAAAACAAAGTATACCTGGATCTCCAGTTAAACCTACAAGTTTACCTCTACTTTCTCCCAAAGTACCACTAAAATGACAGTAAATAATTTTGTTCTTGGGTACTTTTAAAAAACTTTATGTATAAAATCACATGGACAAAAAACAAAGATGATGGTAAAAAAATTGTGTAAATTGGAAAGGACATGAGCAAGTAGTAACTGATTCAACAGACAAAACTGAAATCCAAGTCAACAGAGAAAGTTAAGAAACAAACTGTGTAAAACAGCTTGAACCGTAGAAAACCTCAAAAATTAAAAATATAAGCTATCTCTGCAAAGTAACATGCAAGCAAAACATGAAGACTGGCTCAAAGTCTATATAAGAAGCAACGTGATCTCAGATTCTTGCTCCCATTCCCAAAGGGCAAATGCCCTTCTATAACCAATGCAGAAGAATTGAACTTTCTAGAGAAACCAAACCACAGGATTCCAAAACCAAGACATCAGAACCAGAGGAACACATTCATACTGAAAACAGAAATGAAGTGAACATTCCTAATCTGAATTATTAACAGAGTACCCGGTCTCCTTTTCACACAACTCTGATAACAAAAGCCAGGTTAATCTCATGTGGGAGAGTAAAAACATCACTCTGAAACATTTGTTTGTGAGGAAAATAAACCACCATAAGAGAAAAAACATCCACCAACACAGGCAGCACACAAATGGAACAGTCTGGCTCTATCGTTCTGCTTTATGAAGGCTACTGAAAAGTCCTGCTCACACTCAAAGAACTTTCAATTCACTTCATAGTACATGTTTTTTAAAGTTTTATTTTTTTTATAATTTGAGGTTATACGTGTAATAGTTCAAAGAGTCAAATAGCTCTAGACAATTGTGTCAAAAAATAAATTATCTTCCATCGCCCCCACAATCCTTCCACCAGCCATTGCCATTTTTCAGATGTAATCATTTTTAATTCTGATTATTTGGATACTTATCTCCATAACCTTGAGTGGTAGGCTTGTGTTACTACTTTCTCAATTTTTTGAGAACATTAAACATTAAAAAGCAAGTTACTATTCTAGACATAAGGATTTCACTTTCCTTTAAATTCTTCTAGCGTCACCTTGCACACAGATACTTAGTTTCCCCTATCTTCAAAATATAGCTATAAATTTGGTCTGTCAGTAGAACGGCTCCCTTTCTGTAACTATGTAAATGTTAGTCATAGCTGAAACAAGAAGTATACTATACCTAACTCTCCTACTCTGTGCAATCATTCTAAATTTCCTTAGTTAGCAACTATCTTTATATATTCATTATGTATACAAATATATATACACACATAAGTATCTTTCAAATTCATTAAGTCTATCAATCTTATCTTCTTGAAAATGCTTCTCTTAAAATCTTCTGATCTGTTCAAATCGAACTGATAAAGCTCTAGGATGCTCACCAACTTGTCATCTTGAGACCTCTCTTCAACATTACCCTGGAAATAAACCGGACCTCTCTCTTGTAGCAGAAGTCCTGGTTTATGGACCCCATGTTTTCCTTTTTCATGGTTTACTTTCTCATTTTGGCAGCACTCCTCTAATCTAGTAGAATCCTGAGAAATGATATAGGAAAGGTATGCTTTGTGAAATTATTCGATCATCTTATCTGACACTTAATTTGGTAGAGTATAGAATTCTAGGTCAGAAATTATATTTCCTTCAAATTGAAAGCAATACTCGACTGTCTTTGTGTTGGTATTCAGAAGATTAATGTCATCCTGATTCTTAGAAACGAGTTTAGGAAATTTTCTAGAAAGCAGAATAAAACAAAAAAATGAAAACACAAGAAAAAAGATAAGAACATTAATTTTCCTCCAGAGTTCCAATATCTGATTAACAAAGTATTTTATTAAAAAGAACACACACACACACACACACACACACACAAAAAAAAGGAAAGGAAAGAAATAATCAAAGAAACAATGTGGTAACTTTTCCCAGAATTTAAGGATCTAAGTCTCTAGATTAAAAAAACAGATCACCGGCATATTTAATCATGGTTTTTCAGTTATGTCAGGGAGTACGCAAAGATTCAGCAAAAGGGTATGTAAAGATGTGTGTGTGTGTGTGTGTGTGTGTGTGTGTGTTTAAAAAGAGACCAAAACAAGGCAACTAATTACTGCATAATGGTAGTTTTAAAAAAAAAAAATTCCAGTTATAAACATATTTACGTAGTAAACAAGGAGCTTCAAATATTAACCTACCTAAAATTATCTTACATGTAACGAATGGCAGGACTGTGGAGAGAAAGGGTGTGTGGGGGGAGGTGTAAGGGGGGGGCACACAAGCTATGGAAAGTTGAAGTATCATCATGCATAGCAGGAAATGAGTGTAGGACACATAAAAGTCAATCAAAAAATGTAAATTCACTTGTAGCATGACAAAATAACAAAGTCAACAAAACCTCTCCTCAAAAAATAAAGTTTTTTAAAAAACAACTATTTCAATGCCCTGACATATAAAACTGAGAAACAATTTTATTCAAAAAAACTACTGAACTTTGGTTAAGACCAGCATGAGTCTGTAGCATTCTAATCTGGAACTGCTTTCTTCCCTAAACTCTCCTGGAATGACATTTCAACCAGGGGAAGTTAAGGCATGAAAATCCACACCTTCACCACAGCTGTCAGAACAGACTCACAGGACTAATGGGATTTATCCTGCAAATGCAAGGTTGGTTTAATATCTAAAAATCTATCAATGTAACTCACCGTATTAACAGAATAAAGGAAAAAAACCACATAACACAGAAAAGCAGACACAGAAAAAGCATCTGGGAAAATACCATTCATGACTGAAAACTCTCAATAAACTAGAAATAAAGAAGAGGTTCTTCAAACCAATAAAGACAACTACAAAAACTCTGGAGCTAACATCATACTTGATGATCAATGTTTCTCCCTAAAAAGGGGGAACAAAGCAGAGATGTCACTCTTTCTACTTTTATTACAATTTTACTAGAAGTACAATCAAAAGAAAAGAAAGGTAGACTGCTTATAGATTACAAGTTTATAAAGAAAAATACGAAAGTTTTTATTTGCAAATGACATAATCCTACATACACAGAAAATCTCAAGGAATCTGAGCATGCCTGTGTTTGTGCATGCATGCAAACACTCCTACACCAACTACTAGACTTGATGAAGGAGTTTAGCAAGGTAGAAGGATACAAGATCAATGTACAAAAGCCCACTGTACTTCCAACTACTTGTGACAAACAACCAAAAAAAAAAAAAACATTAACAAAATAATTCCACTTAAAATGACATTTTAAAAAAATAAAGGAGTGGGGCGCCTGGGTGGCTTAGTCGGTTAAGCGTCCGACTTTCACTTAGGTCATGATCTCGCGGTTCGTGGGTTCGAGCCCCGCGTCGGGCTCTGTGCTGACTGTCAGCTCAGAACCTGGAGCCTGTTTCGGTCTGTGACTCCCTCTCTCTGACCCTCCCCTGCTCACACTGTCTCTCTCTCTCTCTCTCTCTCTCTCTCCCCTAGAAATAAAACATAAAATAAAAAAAAATTAAAAAAAATAAAAAAATAAAGGAGTTAGGAATAAATTGAACAAAATAAGTACAACATTTGGATAATTAAAACTGAATAATGCTGAAATTAAAAGTATCTAAATCAATGGAGAAATATCCCATATTCATGAATTATAAAACTCAATATTTTTTAATGTTTATTCATTTTTGAGGGGGGACAGGCAACGGAGGGGAGAGGACATAGGATCCAAAGTGGGGTCTGTGCTAACGGCAGAGAGCCCAATGTAGGGCTTGAACTCACAAACCAGGAGATTGTGACCTGAGCCAGAGTTGGATGCTTAAATGAATGAGGCACTCAGGTGCCCACAAAACTCCAAATTGTTAAGATATCAATTCTCTCCAAAGTGGTATACAAATTTAACTCAATCTCTATCATAATCCCAAGAGGCATATTCATCTTTTACAAAAATGGTTAAAATGATTACAACATTCAGATGAAGTAATAAGAAGATTCTTACATAACCAAAATAATTCTGGGGAAAAAAACTGAAGGACTAACATCATAAGGCAATGTTAATCAAGAATGGGTATTGGGGGCATATGAGTGGCTCAGTCGTTTTAAGAGTGTGACTTCAGCTCAGGTCATGATCTCATGGCTTAGGAGTTCAAGCCCCATGTCAGGCTTTGTACTGACAGCTTGGGGCCTGGAGATTCAGGCTTCAGATTCTGTCCCTCTGTCTCCCTCCCTCCCTCTCTCTGCTCCTCCCTGACTCACACTCTGTCTCTCTCTCAAAAGTAAATATTTTTTTAAAAATTAAAAAAAAAAAAGAATGGGATACTAGTCTAAAGATAGTTCTGACCCAATGAACTGTGGGTCTTAGTCCAAAAATAAATCCTTAATTTTACGGTCAATGGATTTTTATAAACTGCCAAACAATACAATGAGGCAGTTCCAACAAAAGTGCAAAAGCTCTTAGTACAGATAGTAGCTTTAACAAATAGTGCTGATATTTGGATATCAATATGCAAAAAGATGAATTTAAATCCTTAGTCCACACAATAAAAAATTAGCTCAAAATAGATCGTGTAACAGATAAAAAACAATAATCTTCTGGAAGAAAATAGTGAAAATCTCTATAACCTTGGATTATGCCAAGAGTTCTTAGATAGGACACTAACATCAAAACAGAAAAGTGAAACTACATTAAAATGGAAAGTTTTTGTGATTCCCAATGTACCACTAAAAAGCCACAGACTTTAAGATATCTGCAAATCATATCAAGGTCTTGTATCTGTAACTCTTAGAACAAAATTTATAAAACAAACTGTTGAAACTTAATAGTCAAGGCAATGAGCTTAAACAGACATTTCACCAAAGACAAACACAGTTAGTAAATGAATAAAAAGGTGGCCAACATTAGTAACTAGGGATATCCAAATTAAATAACAATAGTGGAGTGCCTGGGTAGTTTAGTCAATTAAGCACCTTGCTCTTGATTTCAGCTCAGGTCAAGATCTCACGGTTTATGGGATCAACCCTGTGTTTGGCCCTGTGCTAACAGTATGGAGACTGCTTAGGATTCTCTTTCTCCCTCTCTCTGCTCCCACCCCACTCATGCGCTCTCTCTTTAAATAAATAAACATTTTTTTTAAAACCACAATACTATTATACGCCTACTAGAATGGCTATAATAAAAAAACAGATAACATAAAGTGTTAATGAAGATATAGAGAAACTAGAACCCCCAAACAACAGTGTGGTGAAAATGCAAAATGGTACAACCACTTTGGAAGAAGGTTTAGCAGTTTCTTAAAAACTTAACTATGGTAAGGAAAAGCTACAACTCACTGATGCCATCTCAATCAACCTAAGAAAAATGAAAACATGTCCACACAAAGACTTATCACTAATGTTCTTAACACTATTCATAAAGTTAAACATTGAAAAGAGGCCAAATGTCCACGAATGGATAAATAAATTTTGGTATAGCCATACAATGGAATTCCATTCAGTACTCAAAAAGAAAGAAATTACTTATACATTTTGCAAGCTGGATGAACCTCAGAAAAGCACTATTCAAAATAAAAGAATAGAGTAAATGGCTATATATTCTGATTCCATTTCCATGAAATATGGAAAGGAAATGTCAGAGATAGACAACAGATCAGCGGTTGCCTGGAGCTAAGGAGGGGGAATGGGGATTGATTACAAATGAAAGCCACGAGATGAAAAAAGTTTTAAAAATGATTGTGTTGATAGTTGCACAATTCTATAAACTTACTCAAAAATCACTGAATTGAACCACTGAATGGGTGAATTTTACGGTATGTAAAAGATAAATCAATAAAGCTGTAAATATCAAGAAATGGTAGTATATGATTATTTTTTAATGTTTTATTATTAATTGTGAGAGAGAGAGAGCAAGGGAAAGGGAAAGAGAGGCAGACACAAAATCCGAAGCAAGCTCCAGGCTCTAAGCAGTTAGCACAGAGCCTGATGCAGGGCTCGAACTTGTAAAGATTGAGATCATGACCTGAGCTGCTTAACCAACTGAGCAACCCAGGTGCCCCCATGATTATTACTTTTAAATATGGAGACAGTTGTCAAAAATATAAGTCAAGAGCAAGAACTACTGGGAGCAAGCAGGTAGCTTTACTTAGTTTACCAAAAAAAAAATCCCTTAATGGTTATTTTTTTTATTGTATATATAACTTCAATATAAAAATTTATCACTTAGATAAAACTTTAAATTACTTGAAAGAAGTATTCTCTACAAGCTTAAAAAGGTGGTTTGAGAATATGTATATTTATAGTAAAAAAAACAATTATAAGTAGAGAAATAAGCAAAATTATCTTAAGTTTGATTACTTATGGTAAAAGGGAAATGGGATCATGCCAGAGTTTCAGCAGTACTGATAATCTTCTCTTTCTTAAATTGAGCAATGGGTTCACAATTCACAAAAGTTTCATTATTATGTCTTACATTTTAAGTTTCACATATTCTTTGGTATTAAATAGACAAGAAGATGCCAAAATTATTATTTTCAAAATTATCTTCAAAATTAAAACAACAGTTCTGCTTCCATTGTAAGAGAACTTTAAACAATGCAAACAACATTTATTGGGTTTATAGTAATTACAAATTTTCTTTTTAAGCTTCTGAATGTGACAAAATAGCTAGGGTCAACCATATCCCTACCAAGAATGATTAGAATACAAACAAATGAACAAAAACAACCATTTAAAACCATTAAAGAACTGCTGAAGCATCCAGGAATAGAGAGACCATGATTCTGGAGACCTAAGAGAATTACAGAGATGTGAAGGGACATTTTAACAGCCACATTTTCTTTGAATGCAGAGCCAGAGGCTGAATATCCAGACACAGCCTGCACAGAGGCCCGCTGCCAGGGAACAGGCAAACCAACAAAATTTCTGCAGTCTCACAGAACCAGAGATACAAAACTAAAGATACAATGTAACAAGTAATGACAAGTGAAAAGCATAAAATTGGCCCAAACATGCACCTAACTTCTCTCATAAAACATGTGCCACATACAGAAGCTAAAAAGCTTAGCAGAGCCTTTAAAAGCAGAGTATCCTTTTCTATAGTGTTCCCTAAGGATAAAAGGGTTAGAACAGCAATTCTCCAGGCTCCAAGGTGGATCAGTCAGTAAAGCATGTGATTCTTGATCTCAGGGTCTTGAGCTTGAGCCCCACTTTGGGTGTGGAGCCTAGGTAGGTAGGTAGGTAAGTAAAGTAAGTAAAATAAGTAAGTAAGTAAATAAATAAATAAGAACAGCAATTCTCAAGCTTTTGGTATCAAGACCTCTTTTTTTGTCGAGGATCACCAGGAACTTTTGATTTTGCTGGTAATAGTGATTGATTTACAAAATTAGGAACTAAATTGGAGAAATAAAAGATTTAATTCATTTTTAAGCTTTTTTTGGTATGGAAAATATTCCTATCACCCAAAATAAAGCATTACTTTGTATTTTTGCAAACCTGTTTCGTATGTGGCTTAATTAAAGATAGCTGCATTCTCTTGCTGTTTCTGCATTCAAACTGACTGCAATATCACATCACGGAGCTTCTGAAAAACTCCACTGTACACTTGCAGAAGAGTAACATTATGAAATAATTTTAACACTATGAACGCTCTGAAAGGATGCTGTCCTCCCTCCCTTCTCTCTTCCAGAGATAACATGCCCATACTCTTTGCTCAGATGCTTGTTTTCATTTTTTAATCATCAGTCTTGAAACAAAATATGAAACACTTGTGTTACTGACTCTGCCCTTTCGCAAAGGCAATAATCCCTGTCAAAACTGACCTCAAAGCACTTACGTGAGTAAGTAAAGTCTATTTAAAGCCCTATATTTAATTATCAATAACCATATCTAATGTATCTGGGTTTGAGATTTTCATATTTGAAGGAAAGATCTCTCTGGGCACCTGGATAGCTCAGTCAGTTAAGCGTCCAACTTCGGCTCAGGTCATGATCTCACGGTTCATGGGTTCAAGCTCCGTGTCGGGCTCTGTGCTGACAGCTAGCTCAGAGCCTAGAGCCTGCTTCGGATTCAGTATCTCCCTCTCTTCTCTGACCCTCCCCTCCTCTCACTCTCTCTTTTTCTCTCTTTCTCTCTCAGAAATAAATTTTTTTAAAAAACATCAACAATTTCAAAAAAAAGAAAAAAGGAAAGATCTCTCATCAACACAGCTTTAACAAACTACTAAAACTCAAGGAAGAATTTGGCTCAGAAACACTTGGCAATGTGGATGAAAAAAATGCCAAAGTCACATCCTGAGAAGGTACACTAATGATTTAAAATACTTTAATTTCAACTTTCCCCATTAAATATTAGTCCTCTCAGTTCTGCTCTGAACATAAAACCTAGATATTTAACATATTTGGAATAAACTCTCAAGGACTGAAATGCAGCTCAGAATTTAGCCTACAGATTAATAATGGTAGATGTAAAAATGTTCCACACAGCATTTTTATTTCAACTAGCCAAGAAAGCAAAGAAAATGAACCAAATGACTTCAAGTAATAAAAGGAAGAAAGCTAGCTTTTAGTAGTTTGCTTTGGCTACATTAATCATAGAAGGTTTAAAACCCAAAGTCATTAGTCTCATATCACTTTTAAAGTCTTAAAGACAACCCCATTCCTACCCACCAACAACATTACCAATACCTTAGTAATGTGAGGCAGAAGGCAGGCAGAAGCCAAAGCCAGATGTCAAAAAACTAAAAAACCTTGTGAGCCAGGCTTATGTAACAAGGAAGAGAGCAGCAGTAACTCTCTTCCTGTCTCACGGAAAGAGTAAATAGTTTCTTTTTTTCCCTCTCCAACCCACATCCAGAAGCGCACCTCTCCGTTTCTTGATAAATCAACCTCCCATACTCCGATATATCCAAGAAGATTCTTTCCTCCTTTGCTGCCTTCCATCTATTTTCTTCCTTTCATTCCATTTTTAACCATTTTAGTTTTCTGTTGCACAATCTCTTTTCTCTCCTAATTCCCTCATCTTCTCCCTTTTCCTTCTGGGGCCTTTATTTTTTCATCTGTTTATATATCTGGGTTTCTAATTCCATGCAGAAGGAATACATACTCTGGTTAATCAAAAAAATTCTATGTTGAAATGGCAAAAAAAAAAAAAAAAAAAGAAAAAGCATTGAATGTGGCCCTCCAATTTCCCCAATATAACATCTGCACAATACATACCTATTTCCTAATAATGCTGCCCCTCATTCCTAAGAGCTGAGAAAGATTCCTTACTTACAAACAAATTTACTCAGAAATAAGTTGATAAATGACTGACTATATGGACTCATACAGAACTATTATCTAAATCAGAACTTCCCAATGTTTATTTCTTAAAGCAATAGTTCAACAAGGTGTTCCATAAAAAAAATAATGGTTTCATGGTCAAATCATAAACCACACTAGGCTCTTAAAAGAATCTAAGAAATTCAAAATGAATATACTTTAATTTTCCAGTTTTTACCAAACTTAAGCTAATGAGTCCCTTTTTCAGCAACATCTATTAATACCTCACAGAACAAGCATTCTGAAAACATTAACCCTAACCATTAAAATATATCATGCAAAATATTATACTTAATCTTATAATCTTAATAGTTTTCAAACATTCAAAATTTTCCTGAAAGTGTGTTATATGGTGTAGAATATTATACACATGTTGAGATATAAGACTATTCTTATTTATCCTTCATTTATTTTCATGATTGATCTTTTACTCAAGTGGGAGAAAAGAATGGGATTTTGTGACTTACAAAACCTAATGATTACACAGGCATGTTATATATGAACTTATCTGAATGTATGTTATATAGTAATATAAATTTTAATGAAAATGTGTCAATATCCCTTCCCAAAATACGTAAGGTTAATTACAAATATACTTCAAAGTTTTAAAGAGTATATTTTAAAATACACACATTTTACCTGAAAGCTCCGTAAAGTGGTCTGTACCAACAGACAAATGAACAAGGAGTAAAAAGCAAGAACCACAGGATACTCAATCCAAAATCAACCCCTCTTGTAGGATCAACACAAAACCAAGCCAAGCATCCGAAGATATTTAGAAACAGTGTTACAGCGTGGACTGTGGAATCAAAAAACAAAATAGAAATGTTTATATTCAATTTATGAATTAATTCAACAAAAATTGTAAATGAAAAAATTCTTCCAAGAGCAAATTGCTTTCTACCCCATGTTTCCATTTAGTATTTTTCAAACCATTGCTGTTTCTTACACATTTTATTTCAAACAGTGTACACAGGAAAAAGAGTCCTAATAGCTCTTCTGGTCCTCTCCTAACGGGCAATTACAAGAAAAGCACTGCCTTATGGGATTCTTTCTTGAGAAGGAACCATGTGCTGTGTCTCCTGATCCACAGGAGGAGAAAAATGCTACTACACTAAGAACGACGTTTTTACAGAGTGGAGCTACAGACTCTTCCCAGGGTAGACAATAGACTGAAAACTAGACAAATGCCCTGTGCAATCTCATTATGACCTTTTCAAGCAATAAAATTAATTAGAATCACTGAATTAAAAATACTAATACAGTAGCAATATCAGGGACTATACAGTAAATCTCTAAGGATTATCCATCTTTATAGAATTATTCATTTTTTAAAGTGCTGGGGTAAAAATGTCTTGGTAGAGGATTAAAAAAATTTTTTTAGGCTATACTGTAACGCATTTGAGCTGCTGGGTAAGACCTTTATTTTACTCAACACAGTTAATGGAAAACTCTTCATACATGTTAAAAATTACATTTCCTGACAGACTTAAACCAAAAAATCTGAGAATCATGTAACTATGCTTTGATTCTAAAGAACTACATTTACCCATTATAATTAATAACTTTCTAAAAGGATTTAAAAAGTTTATTCACAGGCTTCATTAAAGGAAATAAAATTTTTTCAAAAGTGAAAATAATGTTCAATGAAACTATCAATACAACAAAAATATGCCAACAGACTACTACTTGGATTAAAAATAAATGAAGGGCCACTGGGTAGCTCAGTCAATTAAGCATCTGACTCTTGATTTTGGCTCAGGTCATGATCTCACAGTTTGTAAGCTGGAGCACCGTGCCTCACGCTCTTTGTACACTGAACCCTATGGTAGCTGCTTGGGATTATCCCTCTCTTCACCCCTCCTCTACTCACGCTCTCTCAGACTCTCTTAAAATAAACAAACACTAAAAAATAAATAAATAAGGGTTCCTGGGTGGCTGAGTCGGTTAAGCATCCGACTTCAGCTGAGGTCATGATCTCACAGTCCGCAGTTTTGAGCCCCACAACAGGCTCTGTGCTGACAGCTCAGAGCCTGGAGCCAACTTCAGATTCTGTATCTCCCTCTCTCTCTGCTCCTCCCACATTCATGCTCTCTCTCTCTCTCTCAAAAGTAAGTTAAAAAGTTTTAAAAATTTACAAAATAAATGATCTAGTAAATCTAAATACAAAAATCTCAACTTACAATAAAAACTTTAAAATCTTTTAAACCTTTTTTTAAAGCTTGTATTAATAAAACAAGATAAAAACACACATTCTAGGGGCACCTGAGTGGCTCAGTCAGTTAAGCATCTGACTTTGGCTTAGATCATGATCTCACAGTTCATGGGTTCAAGCCCCGCGTCGGGCTCTGTGCTGACAGCTAGCTCAGAGCCTGAAGCCTGTTTCAGATTCTGTGTCTCCCTCTCTCTCTGACCCTCCACTGCTCACAATGTGTCTCTCTGTCTCTCTCTCTCTCTCAGAAATAAATAAAAAACATTTAAAAAGAATTTTTTAAACACACATTCTAGGATCCCTCTGAATTTGCTTTAACAAGTAGATAAATATATAAACTCTACAGTAAGAAGGCCAGTAGAAGAGTAAAGACACTTGGGTTACAGAGATACAGTATTGAACTAATCAACCTCTATGTTTCCACTTTTCATCTGTAGATAAATAGGAGCTCGCTCACATGTAAAACTCCATTCCAGGGGCGCTTAGGTGGCTTAGCCGGGTATGCGGCCAACTCTTGATTTCTGCTCAGGTCATGATCTCATGGGTTCGAGAGATCCAGCCCTGCTTTGGGCTCTGCACTAACAGTGCGGAGTCTGCTTGAGGTTCTCTTATCCTTCTTTCTCTCTGGCTCTCCCCCCCACACATGTGCATTGCTTGCTCAGGCTCTCTCTCTCAAAAAGAAACATTAAAAAATGTTTTTTAGGGGCACCTGGGTGACTCAGTTGGGCATCCGACTTCAGCTCAGGTCATGATCTCACCGTCTATGGGTTCAAGCCCCACATCAGGCTCTGTGCTGACAGCTCAGAGTCTGGAACCTGCTTCAGATTCTGTGTCTCCCTCTCTCTCACTACCCCTTCCCTGCTCACACTCTGTGTGTCTCTCTCTCAAAAATAAACAAACATTTCAAAAATAAACATTAAATAAAAGTTTTAAAATGTTTTTTAAACACTAAATAAATAAATAAAACTCCATTCCAGGGGTGCCTGGGTGGCTCAGTCATTTAAGCATTCAACTGTTGATTCTGGCTCAGGTCATGATCTCATGGTTCATGGGATCAAGCTCCACATCGGGTTCTGCAAGGAATGTGAAGCCTAGTTGGGATGATCTCTCTCCCTCTCTCTTTCTGTCCCTCCCTCACTCACATTCTCTCTCTCAAAAAAAAAAAAAAAAAAGAAAAGAAAAGAAAAAACCTCCACTCCATTCTATTATACAGAGAAAACTATTCCAAAATCACTTTATCACCATTAGGATTTCTAACTCATGAAAGCTAGCTTGCTAATAAATTTACTCAAGATCTTCTGGCTCAAAATAAAAGCTGTTCTGTCAATGGTTTAAAAACAGATTTTAAAAGACCATGAAACAGAAAATTATTATTTTTAACATTAAATAGAATCGAATTGCCTAAGAAATTTTAAATATTCACAACAGTGTAATTTAAATTTCAATATTAAGAGAAATAATTTTTAAAGTTTTATCTCCTCTTAAAGTTCAAAAAGTCTTCCAAATATAGATAAAATATTAATTTAATTTTATGCAACCTATTAAAAATTTTTGAGTATTTTCATAGTAACCAAAAACCATGATAAATAAATCATTTATTTGTAACCCAAAGTAAAGTTAAATGTCCACCACTATTTATTAAACAATCAGTCCACTTATACAGTGATCAAGATATAAAGGAAGGCAAGGCAATGAGAAATACATGATTGTATATTCCTAATTTCAAACCCGTTCCAATTTACTTGGTAGAGTCCAGGGGTACATGTAACATTTCAAGAAACTTTTAGGGCATTGTGTTTACATGATTTGCAAGTTGAATGATTCTACTTCGTATATAATTTCCATGTGCTTGATAAAGCACAAATCTGTTACTGGTGGACTAAATTTGCAACTATCACTACAATATACTTTTTTTTTTAACGTTTGTTTATTTTTGAGAGAAAGAGACAGAGCATGAACAGGGAGGGGCAAAGAGAGGGAGACCCAGAATATGAAGCAGGCTCCAGGCCCTAAACTGTCAGCACAGACAAAGGACTCAAACTTGTGAATCAGGAGATCATGACCTGAGCCGAAGTTAGACACTCAACCAACTGAGCCACCCAGCTGCCCCAACAATATGCTTGTTGTTAAGTTCTGCATTACAACATAGGCACCTAACATAAACAGCTTTTAAACAGAATAATTATCTTCACTAACTGAATTTTAAGAGGCTTAATGGGGCACCTGGGTGGCTCAGTTGGTTGAGCATCTGACTCGTGGTTTGGCTCAGGTCATGATCCCTTAGTTTTTTCTGAGTTCGAGCCCGACATCAGGCTCTGTGCTTACAAGCATGAAACCCACTTAGGATTCTCCATCGCCCTCTCTCTCTGCCCTCCCCCACTCACACCATGTTTGTCTCTCTCAAAAATAAATGAATAAATTTAAAAAAATAAAAAAACAAAAAACTTTTCTGTTTTTTTAATCCAAGAATATACTCAAAGAGGTTAAGATTCATTTCATGTGATCATTCTAATTGCTTCAATACATTTATATAGTAAAATTATTGTTTCAAGAAAGGTACCTTTGAAAGTATATCTTCATCTTATTTGGGTTTAAAATGTAAATTTCCTTTCATTTTGGTACTTTGTAGGTGGCATAATGCTGAATTCTAGATTCTGTACTCTAGAATCAAGCTATCCAACTGCAACCCTAACTGCTGTGTAATCTGAACAAGTTACTCAAATTCTCTAAGCTTTGGTTTCCTTATCCATAAAACTAGATAATACAGTATCTGCTTCATAGTATATAGTTAGATGTTAATAACATCATGTACATAAAGTGATTTGCAGTGTGCCTGGCACAAATAAATCCTCAATAAATGTTCTCTTTCATTATAATTATTACTACAGTGTGAAATCACTAGTCAATTCTGAAATCATTAACAGGTTGACTATTCTTGAAAACAGCTTATTAAAACTGTCTCCATTCTATGAAATTTAAAAAGATTACTAAGCTGGTACTAAGTATTCTAGGTAATACTTCTTCAGATATTGAGCCCTCTTTAAATATAGTTAAGAGATCTGTCAACTTCACAGGATTAAGAAATACTGTATTATTTCTAAAAACCTCATAAGACAATTAATAAGACAAACCAATTTCTGCCACTAAAANTATTAAATAAAATCCATGATCTGTTTACATGTATACATATAAAACCAAAACCTTTAGTATTAAAAGTATATAGTACTGCAGACACTGGGGATTTAGCAAAGGATACTAGAACAACAAAATCTCAAAGAGAAACAGAGTTAAGAATATAGCACCCATAAGAAACTGCTATTCACATTCTAAAGCAACTTCACCTATGTGAAGAATGCTCCTAAAGATTTGCAGGAAAATGGTGTCATTTATTTAGGGGAGGAAGAAAAGACTGCATAATAATATAGTAACACATAAATTTCTTCCATCAAGAATGTACACTACAAATTATCCATTAACCCAACAGTTATGCAGGTGAGAATTCATGACAGCTATACATGTCCTATTAACATAATAACATTAAATGGGGCTTAAACTAATGTTTGAAATAAAAGGGAAACAGGGAGTAAGTGGGAATTCTGTGTACACAGAACAAATTGTTAACAGCTTGACATTTTATTTTAGTATTCCATAAGTTGTAGTTATACTCAAAATAATAAGCATCACAGCCCAAAATGTATGTCCTAATGTTCTATTTGGTAAAATATCCTACATTAACTAGGTACTTCCAATAATAGTATTTATCACCATTTGAAAATGACATGTAAACTGTGCTCAAAGCCCTAAGAAAAATTATAATATTAAAATATTTTAAAGCCTTTTTAAAAATAGTCCTAATGCTTTAAAAGAAATTTTTAAATAGCCTTCATTTGTATAAAAATAGTATACATAATTTTCTAAAACAATTATTATCTAGACAGATTTTTGCACCTATTCCTTTTACCTCAAAAATACTATACATGTGACAGAAAATCCTTTCCTCAAAAGAATACCAGTTCTCTTTAGCTTAGATTGTCACATAAAGTATAATTTTGAGGTACCTAAAAATGTTCCACTCTGAAAATTAAGAGCTATACAAAAAGACCTATTTATAATACTATCCTTAATATACGAATTCCAAAAAGGGTGGTTTGTGACAATAAAATATAAACTCTGTTGAACAAGTATATAATTATGTTATACTCACACATCCATAAGTAGTACATAATCTTTACTGTCTTCTGGAATTCTACAGGAATGTCTACAGAAAAATCCTGATAAAAACAAGGTCCCACAGGAAAATTGCCAGGAAGAGGTGGCCAATTATTTTTTCTGCCTGCAAATTGAAAATAAAAATTTACATTAGGACAAGTATGTGTGACTCTTAATTTTAGTTTCATAATAAAGAACATTATCTGTTCTTTTAACAAATGTTTTGTAAGTCTAATACTACATCTCTACATTCCTCTGTTTGTACAACTTTGAAAGCCAAGCTTTCCATTTTTAAAAATTTTCCCAAAGCACCAGTCTGGCTCAGTCAGTAGAGCATGAGACTCTTGATCTAGGATTGTGGGTTCAAGCCCAGTATTAGGTGTAGAGATTATTTAAAAATAAAATCTTCTTTAAAAAAAAAAAAGTACCACTTTAGAAAACATTAGATGGTAAAACTTTTTCCCAGTGTCATACAGCATTTAGCCAGAACCATTTATGTACATTTGACACAAGAAACAAAAAAAGAGCACCAAGACCTACACTGTGACACTACCCTAAAAAGAGACTTATTTCAACATCCCAAGACTCTGGCTCTCATGTGAAGGCCATGCAGTTTTTAAAAATCTACAATTTCCTTCTCAGGATCTTAAGTCTTTTAATATAATTCCTAGCCCATGTGGAGAAGGAAGACCAACTTCTGAATCTGAGGTTTCTACTATTAACTTCATGAAGAAACACAAGATGAATTATTGCCAAAGAATCAAATCTGGAAATCTCAAAGTCTGAAAAAATAATATTCAAAACATACATGTACAAAAACCATGAAACTAGCAGAAAACATGAAAGAGTCATGAAAAGGAAGCTCAGGAATTATATATCACCTTCAAAAACCTAGAGGAAAAACAATTTTCAAGCTATTATGAGGGAAAATGTGTCTATATAAAGAAATGAAACTGAAAATAGGGCTTAGGAAGTGGTGGGAGGAATAAAAAAACAAAATTAAAGCAAGAAGTCAAAACATTAAAAACAGAAGGTAAAAAATAGCACCTAAAGGCCAATTCTCATTTTAGATATTATATACCATAGTTTTTGAATATTCGATTTTATATACTTTATATAGACTAAGAAAATTTTACAGTGGATAAAAACAATGACCTATGCCTCATTCTTCCCAACTTGTCTGCAATGCTCATAATTTCTTCCAATTTCGTATACATTTCTCATACAAGTCTCATACTATTTGAGAGCAGCAGAGAGTAGTAATTTAAGAACTAGGAACCAAAAGCTACTGGCTAGGGGGCCTTAGGCACCTTAAAATCCTAAAGACTTTCTACACCTATAAAATCTTAAGTTTCTTCATAAATTAAAGAATAGAAATAAAAAGAGAATAACAACTATACCACCCTTCAGGGAATTACACTAATAATTAAATGAACTAATACATAAGTACTTACATGTGTAACATACTGCCAAGTCTAACTCTTAATTTCCCATTCTTTATTACTCTCTTTCCTAAAATAGCTCTCATAGAAATAACTTATATTAGTCAACACTAAGGACAAAGGACATATTTTATTACAGGTATTTCAGATACACTGATTGCGAATAAATCTTTTGTTTTTTCTTTTATAGACACGGTCTCTAATGTTGCCATCAACAAAATGGCCAGGGATCAATGTGTTCTCACAAGGTCCTAGGCTTACAAATTTTTGTTGTTTATATTCAAAGACCATTATATTTTGTTTTGGTTTTTAAATTTTTGAGTTAACATAAAGTGTAATATTAGTTTCAGGTGTACTATTAAGTGGTTTAACACTTCCAAACAACACCTGGTGTTCATCACAAGTGTACTGCTTAATCCCCCATCACTTACCAACTCATCTCCTCATCTACCTCCCCTCTGATAATCATCAGTTTGTTCTCCACAAATTAGTCTATTCCTTGGTTTTCCTCTCTTTTTTTCCCTTATAATTATGGATTTTGCTTCTTAAATTCCACATATGAGTGAAAGCATATACCATATGACCTAGGGTTACACATTCTAAGATAAGGAAGAAGTCGTTCTTCCTAACGATATATATATATATTGTTGTTGACCTAACCCAGTTATTCTATTACTATCCTAGACATAAAACCAATGATTTGTCTAGCTCTTCAACCCGTCTTAGCCAGACGCTCCTATCTTTCTCTAAGATACTCCCTTGAAAAGGTTTTTGATAGTCAAAGTCTAGATTTCACAGCAAATGATCAATTCATCACTCATTCCTTTGGCATCACTGAGAACTCTAATGCTTTCCAGAGTCACGCCAGAAATTTTTTTTAGTTTTTTTTTTAATTTATTTATTTTTGAGAAACAGCGTGAGCAGGGAGGGGCAGAGAGAGGATGAGACAGAGAATTCAAATCAGCCTCCAGGCTCTGAGCTGTCAGCACAAAGCCCAACGCAGGGCTCAAACCCACAAACCATGAGATCATGACTTGAGCCAAAGATGGACATTTAACCATCAGAGCCCCACAGCAGACGTTTTTTAAACACAATTTGACAGATATGTTATACTTGTTAGGACTGGGGCAGATAATTTGAAATTGGGCTGACTAAACAAAAAGTTAAGAATCAAATTTAGGGCACACTTGCATGTACTCATAAAACTTCAATAGACTCAATGAGGGCCCAAGTGCAGAATCTGGCTCCTGGCCAACAACCAAAATTATCATATTCACATTCACTTTCTGTATGATAAGGCTAAAACTGTTTTAATCAAAAGACTATGTAAATCAGCCAGTATCAGAGGGCTACAAAGTAACGAGTTGGAAATCTGCGGTGTGATCTTGCTAGAACAAGAAAATAGGGCATGGCCTTATCTACAAACCAAAGGACTTAGAGCTAGCATAAGCATTATTTGAAGTTATTTTCATTTCAAACTTCTTTGGATACTACCATGTTGACTGAGATTTTGCATTTCTCGTTCTCGACGATCTAATTCTGCTGCTTTTCTTTCTAGTTCTTCTTGGCGCTTAAGAAGTTCAGCTTGGGCCAAGGCATGTTCCTTAAAAAAAATAGTAATAATAATAAAAATCAATGCATAAATAGGTTTTCAGAATTATGACATTGCTATGCTACCTACTATCTTTACCTCTACAACTCAGAAAATTTTATGTTCATTTTTTTTTTTTTTTTTTTAGTAATATCTACACCCAACGTTGGGCTTAAAATCATGACCCCAAGATCAAGAGTACAACTGTACAACGTCAGAAACTTAATTCAAATCCTCTTCCAAAATATGGTGATTCACTCAAGGTTATAGCTTCAGAAACTATTATTAAGATATTTGGCTCATTTTGGGTCTTCTCATCAGTGAGAATGTAGGACACATTAGAACAGGACAAAATTCTCTCAGTAAGATTAGTCAGAGTCCTAAGTAATTGGGAAAATAAAATTAAGGTGACCTCTGTGCCTACATGAGAATGAAGAGCAAAGGGAACAACTGGAAAAAAAAAAAAAAAACAGAAAAATGACAACTGAATTGCCTCTTAAGAATTGGTTTAAATGGTACATAAGGTTTCCAATGCAAGAATATATATAACATCTATTTTAGAAGACAGTGAGGCGAAAGGAGGATATGATTGAGAAATTCTGGTTTGTAACTCCATCTGCTTTTATGTAAAAACAGGTATCCTATTCATCTCCTTTATTCTCATATTTTTGCCACCTGCTACTTCTAATCACTGTTCTTTGCTTAGCCTTGGTAACTCTCTTCCAACATCATACTTCCAGTTGTAGTATCATTGGTACTATAATAGTATTATGCATTAAAGAGTGAAACCAAAGGCAGTAAAACCTTCTCTAAACAAATTGTACATCGAGAAGATCTATGAATTCAATAACTGCTAGTAACAGAATAAAGCAAATGTTACTAGCTCACCCATATTGAAAAGAAAGTTAAAAATTAAATAAGACAACATATAAAGAATTGTTTTGCTCTGAAGAGGTTACTGATACTGTAATTTCCAATACAAACTTACACTTGTAACATGAACTAACCTTTGCAATCTGTGTATAGGCTGGATGTTCCTCTGTTGGTTTCATTATTGCTGGTTGTGTACTAGGTACATTAGGCATTTTCACAGTGCCTGGTGGAGGCTAGCAACATTAAGAAAAGGACAAATTATATAAGACAGAGATACAACCTTAATGTCTTTCAAAAGGCATAACACCAACAAAAATCAAAATGCCAAGAACTCCTCACTTCCTCCTCTAGTGTGTGGTAAAGTACTACTTAAGCTCTCCATCCCCCATTTTCTCAAATTCACTCATTCCTCAGTTCTTCAATCTGACTACGACCCTCTTCCACTAAACCACACTCTCCCTTCCAGGATACCACATATAAAAACACTTAACAAAAAAATGTTTAAGTATTTCTTTTTAGTAAAATACAGATAGGACTAAACAGAAGAATTTACACCAAGGTTAACTGTTAACTTTTTCCACCAAAGAAAGTCATTTACCAGGGCCCTAAAAAGTAAATAGGAGAGGTTGGCTGGGAAGATCGCAGAGTAAGAGGACCCAAAGCTTGGCTCCTCCCACAGATATAACCACATCACACTATCAGTGGAAATCACTCAGGAAACCACCCGAGGACTGGCAGAACAAACTCCACAACTAAAGGCAGGGAAGAGATCACACATCAAAGAAGGTATAAAGGGTGAATCTGCAGCCTGGGAGCAAAAGGGATGGTAGCCAGCCACAGTGGAGAAGGAGCCGGTGGCACGGAAAAGAACAGAAAACTAACTTTCACACTAGGAAGACTGCCAACAGGGAGGACAAATCTTCATAATACTTGCCTTTGACATTTCATTAGTTCTTAAAACCAACAGGATTTAAACCCTAGAATTTTAAAAATCAGCAGGCTGAGCTCTAGGCATTAGGAAATAGAGACCCCACCCTAAGAAAGCATGAAAATAGCCCATACAAATGCTGCTATAGAATCAGCAGTTTGAAAAATCCCAGGGGCAGATAAGGGAGAAAATGATTTGCTCATCTCAGAGCGTGGCTTCGAGAGACATGGATCATGGGGAGACCCATGCAGGAACAAAGGAGCTGGCAGGTGCCATTTTCCTCCCCTGCCCCCAGCATAAACAATGGCCATCTGTGGAAACCAGCACTGGGCAGACTAATGCTACTTAACTTGCTTACACCAAGCCCCGCCACACATGCTCCAGCAGATCAGCCCTTCCCAGTCATGCTCCTGAGTCCTGGTGCTACAAGGCCCCTGCTGCAGAGGTATGGTGCAAACTCTGCTAATACCACATCTTCTAACCTGCCTGTTTTGCAGGACCTCTTTTCCGGCAGGCAGTATCATTTCACAAGACCACTGCACACCTTGCTACACACAATAAGTAAAGGCAACATCAGCAAACAAGTAGACTGAAGGAAAAAGAGACCAAAATTCAACTGCAGAGCACATACAACACACAGAGCAAACATGCCCTGAATGAAGCACCAGACTCTAGGAAACTGAGGACACTGTACTATAGGGCACTACAGGATCTTTTTTTCATAAGGCTGTTATCACTAAGAACAAGAGAAGTAGCTGACTTCCCTAACACACAGAAACAGCCACAGAAAGTCAAACAAATGAGAAGACAGAGAAATATCTCCCACATGAAAGAACAGGACCAAATCACAGCAAGAGATCAAAGCAAAATGGATGTAAGTAATATGCCTGATAGAGAATTTAAAGTAATGATCATAAAGATACTCACTGGATTGGAGAAAAGAGTGGAGGATATCAATGAGATCCTTAAGCAGACACGAAAAAGAACCTGAGATCAAGAATACAATAAATGACGAGGGGCACCTGAGTGGCTCAGTCAGTTAAGCAATGATCTCACCTCAGGTCATGATCTCATGGTCCATGGGTTTGAGCCCTGTGTCAGGCTCTGTGCTGACAGCTCAAAGGCTGGAGACTGCTTTGGATTCTGTGTTTCCCCCTCTCTCTGCCCTTCCCCCACTTATGCTCTGTGTCGCTCTCTCTCAAAAATAAACAAACATTTCAAAAAAAATTTTTTAAAGAATACAATAAATGAAATTAAAAATATACTTGATAGAATAGTACGCCAGATGAATGAGATGAATTAATTAATGACCTGGAAGATAGAGTAATATAAAGTAATCAAGCTGAGCAAAGGAGAGGAAAGAAAATTATGTTAACTGAGCACAGTATTAGGGAACTCAGCAACTCCATCAAGGCTAATAACATCCACATTACAGGGATCTCAGAAGAAGAGAGAGATAAGAGGGCAGAAAATGTATCTGAAGAAATAATAACTGAAAACTTCCTAATCTGGGGAAGTAAACATGTTCAAATCCAGGAGGCACAATAAAAAAAAAATTTCAACCCAAAGAGGTAGACACATAGTAACTAAAATGGCAAAAAGTAGGGATAAAGATAAAAACTTTAAAGCAGCCAGAGTAAAGATAGTACAGGGAAAGCCCATAAGGCTTTAAGCAAATTTTTCAGCAGCAATTTTTGCAGGCCAGAAGGAAGCTGCCTGATATATTCAAAGTGCAGAAAGGAAAAAATGTGCAGCCAAGAATACTTTATCCAGAAAGGCTATCATTCAGAATCAAAACAGATATAAAGAGTTTGTCTGACAAGGGTACCTGGTAGAGAAGTCAGTTAAGCATCTGACTCCTGATCTCTGCTCAGGTCTTGATCTCAGGGTAATGAGTTCAAGCCATGCATTAGGCTCCATGTTGGGTGTGAAGCCTACTTAAAAAGAAGAGTTTCTCAGACAAAAAGACTACTAAACCAGACCTACAAGAAATTTTAAAGAGGACTTTTGGAGTGAAAAGGAAAGACCCTAAATGAGAGTATGAAAAGTAAAAAGCACAAAAGCTGTAAAAATAAATAATTCTATAAAAATCAGTCAAAAGATTCATAAAATAAAACGATGTAAAATATGACACATTATACCTGAAAGGTGGGAGGGAGAGGAATAGAGAATAGATTTAAACTTACACAATGATCAACTTAATACAGACTGCTACATGCAGAAGATGTTATATACAATGATGATGGTAATGACAAATCACAATCCCATAATAAACATTCAAGAATAAAGAGAAGGGTATCCAACCATATCGCTAAAAAAAAGGCAACAAACCATGAAAGACACCAAGAATTTAAAAAATCTACAGGAACAACCAGAAAACAAATTTTAAAACGGCAATTAAGACCTACCAATAATTACTTTGAATGTAAATGGACTAAATACTGTACTCTAAAGCCATAAACAGGGTGACAGAGTGGATATAAAAACAATATCCATCTATATGGTGCCTACAAGAGAATTATTTTAGACCAAAAGACACTTGCAGAAAGGGAATAGAGAAATATTTACTATGCAAATGGAGGCCAAAAGAAAGCCAGGGTAGAAATACTTCTATCAGACAAAAGAGACTTTTTTTTTTAATGTTTTATTTATTTCTGAGAGAGAGAGAGAGACAATGTGAGCAGGGGAGGGTCAGAGAGAGAGGGAGACACAGAATCTGAAACAGGTTCCATGCTCCAAGCTGGCTGTCAGCACAGAGCCCAACGCGGGGCTCGAACCCACAAACCACAAGATCATGACCTAAGCCAAAGTCGGACACTTAACTGAGCCACTCAGGCGCCCCAAAAGAGACTTTAAAACAAAGACTGCAACAAGAGACAAAGAAAGACACTATGTAATAATGAAAGAGACAATCCAACAAGAAAATATAACAATGATGAATATTTACGCACCCAACATGAAAGCACCCAATAGATAAAACAATTAACAATCAACATGAGGAAACACTTAATAGTAATAGAACATGGTAATAGTAGGGGACCTCAGCACCCCACCTGCATCAATGGACAGGTCATCCACACAGAAAATCAAGAAGGAAATAGTGGCTTTGAATGACACACTGGACTAAATGGATTTAACAAACATACTCAGAACATTCCATCCTAAAACAGCAGAATACACATTCTTTTCAAGTGCACATGGAACATTTTCAAGAAAAGATCACATATTAGCCCACAAACAACTCTCAACAAATTCAAACAAAATCAAAGTCATACCATGCCTCATCTTTTCTGACCACAACACTATTAAACTAGAAATTAGTCACAAGAAAAAATCTGGAAAGAGCACAAAAACATGGTGGTTAAATAACATGCTATGAACAGATCTACCCAGATTCAAAAAATACATGGAAACTAAAGAAAACGAAAATACAAACGCCTAAAGTCTTTGGGATGACACAAAAGTGGTTCTAAGGAGCAAATTTATATTAACACTGGCATACCTGAAGAAGCAAAAAGAGTCTCAAATAAACAACCTATCCTTATACCTAAGGAGCCAGAAAAAACAGAAAAAAACCCAATCATGCAAAAGGAAGGAAATAATAAAGATTACACTAGAAATAAATGATATAGAAACTTGAAAAAAAGATCAATGAATCCAGGAGATGGTCATCTGAAAAGATAAACAAATTGATAAATGAATTATTAATGAAGAGGAGAAAGAACAACAAACACCACAGAAATACAATCATGACAGAATATTATGAAAACCTACATGCCAACAAATTTGACAACTTAGAAGAAATGCATAAATTCCTAAAACATATAACCTACCGAAGGTAAAGCAGCAAGAAATAGAAAATGTAAACAGACCATGGTACCTGGGTGGCTCAGTTAAGCAACTAACTATTGATTTCAGCTCAGGTCATGATCTCACAGTTTATGAGAATGAGCCCCACATGGGGCTTTCACTGACAGCGGGAGACTGCTTAGGGGGATTCTCTCCTGCCTCCCTCTCTGTCCCTCCCCCGACTTGTACCTTCACACACTTTCCCACACACACAAAATTAACTTTAAAAAAAGAAAATTTGAACAGATCAATCACCAGCAATTAAATTGAATCAGTAATCAAAAAATTCCCAGAAACCAAAGTCCAGAACCAGATGATTTCACAGATGAATCTACCCAACATTTATTTTTTTTTATCTTTTTACATTTATTTATTTTTGAGAGACAGAGTGAGACAGAATGTGAGCAGGGGAGGGGCAAAGAGGGAAGGAGACACAGAATCTGAAACAGCTCCAGGCTCTAAGCTTTCAGCACAGAGCCTGACACAGCGCTTGAACCCACAAACCCGTGAGATCATGACCTGAGCTGAAGTCCGATGCTTAAGCGACTGAGCCACCCAGGTGCCCCATCTACCCAACATTTAAAGAAGAGTTAATATGATTCTTCTCAAACTATTTGAAAAAATAAAAGAGAACTTCGAAATTCATTCTATAAGGGCAGTATTCCTGATACCAAAACCAGATAAAGACACACTAAAAAAGATAACTACAAGCCAGTATCTCTATAAATACAGATGCAAAAATCCTCAACAAAATTTTAGCAAATCAAATCCAACAATGTACTTTAAAAGCTATATATATACACCATGATCAACTGGGATTATTCCCAAGATGCAAGAGTAGCTCAATATTCAAAAATCAATCTATATGATACATCACATCAATTAAAAAATGATCATTTCAATAGATGCAGAAAAAGGATTTGACAAAATACAATATAAATTCATGATAAAAGCCCTCAACAAGGCTTGTTGTTCTAGAGGGAACAACAAGACACTGATGTCTATTCCCATCACTTTTATTCACCACAGAATGCAAAGTCCTAGCCACAGCAATCAGACAACAAAAAGAAATAAAAGGTATCCAACTGGTAAGGAAAAAGTAAAGCTTTCACTTTTTGCAGAAGACAGGATACCCTATAGAGAAAACCCTAATGACTCCACCAAAAAACTACTAATAACATATCAATGAATTCAGTCATGTTGCAGAATACAAATATCAACATACTGAAATCTGTTCCATTTCTATACTGCAATAATAAAGTAGCAAAAAGAGAAATTAAGAAAACAATCTCATTTACAATGCACCAAAATAATAAGATACCTAGTAATAAACTTACTCAAAGAGGCAAAAGACCTGAGTCTAAAAACTATAAAATACTGATGAAAGAAAGTGAAGACAACACAAAGAAACGGAAAGATATTCCATGCTCAAGGACTAGGGGAACAGACATTGTTAAAATGTTTTAACTACCCAAAGCAATCTACACATTCAATGCATTCCTTATCAAAATACCAACAGCATTTTTCACAGAACTCAAACAATCCTAAAATTTGTATGGAAATATAAAGACCTTAAATAGCCAAAGCCATCTTGAAATGAAAAACAAAACTGGAGTTATCACAGTCCCAGATTTCAAGTTGTATTACAAAATGGTAGTCATTAAAACAGTACAGTACTGGCATACAAACAGATCAACAGAATAAACAGAAAATCCAGAAATAAACCCACAAATATTTTGTCAATTAGCCTCTAACAAAGGAGGAATGAATATAAAAAGACAGTCTCTTCAACAAATTATGTTGGGAAACCTAGACAGCCACATGCAAAAGAATGAAACTGGACTACTTTCTTTCACCATACACAAAACTCAAAATGGACTGAGACCTGAAATCAAAAGAATACTAGAAGAGGGCACAAGTAGTAATTACTCTAATATTTGCTGCAGCAACATTTTTCTAGATAGATCTCCTGAGGCAACACAAATAAAAGCAAAAGAAAAAAAAAAGAAAAAGAAAAAACTACTGGGACTACATCAAAATAAAAAGCTTCTGCAGAGCAAAGGAAACAATCAACAAAATTAAAAAGCAGCCTATGTAACGGGATAAGGTATCTGCAAACAAGACACCTAATAAAGAGTTAGCCAAAATATGTAACTAACTTACACAACTCAACACAAAAAACCCACCAACAATCCAACTTAAAAATGGACAGAAGACATCAACAGACATTTCTACAAAAAAGACACCCAGATAGCCAAAAGACACAACAACATAATTCATCAGGGAAATGCAAATTGAAGCTACAATAAGGTATTGCTTCACACAGATCAGAAAGGCTAAATTCAAAAACATAAAAAACAAGTCTTGGAAAGAATGTGGAGAAAAAGGATCCCTTTATTATTTTTTTTAATGTTCTATTTATTTCTGAGAGAGAGAGAGAGAGAAAGAGAGAGACAGAGAGCAAGAGACAGCATGCGCAGGGGAGGGTCAGAGAGAGAGAGGAAGACACAGAATCTGAAGCAGGCTCCAGGCTCTGAGCTGTCAGCACAGAGCCCGATGCGGGGCTCGAAACCACAAACCGTGAGATCATGACCTGAGCCCAAGTTGGAAGCTTAACCAACCAAGCCACCCAGGCACCCCAAAAAGGAACCCTCTTCCATTGCTGGTACGAATACATACGTGTACAGCCATTGTGGAAAACTATACAGGAGTAACTCAAAAAATTAAAAATAAAGCTAACCTACAATCCAGGAATCTCACTAATGGGTATTTACCCAAAAATACCAAAAGACTAATTCAAAGGAATATATGCAAGCCTATGTTTACAGCAGCATTATTTACAATAGCCAAATTATGGAATCAGCTCAAGCGTTTATCGTTAGGTGAATGGATAAAGATGTGGTATGTGTACATAAAATGGAATATTATTCAGCCATAAAAAAGAATCAAATTTTGCCATTTGCAACAACATGGATAGAGCTAGAATATAATGCTGAGTGAAATAAGTCACAGAAAGACAAATACCATATGATTTGACTCCTATGTGTAATTTAAGAAACAAATGAGCAAAGGAAAAAACTAGAGAAAGACAAATCAAGAAACACTCTTAACCACACAGAGTGGTCATTAGAGGGGAGGTGAGTGGTGGGGATAGGTGAAATCAGGGATGGAGATTAAAGAGTACATTTATGATGAAAAAAATAAAATGACTTTTTGGAAAGTCAATAGGAGAACTTTTGATACAACTTCACTAATACCTTTTGAAAAGAGTAAGAGTTGGGGGAGGGGGGATGGGCATGGAGGAGGACACTTGTGGGGATGAGCACTGAGTGTTATGTGGAAACTAATTTGACAATAAACTATTTAAAAAAGAAAAAAAGAAAGAAAGAAAAAAAGAAAAAAAAAGAAAAAGAGTAAGAGGGGAGGCATTAGGGACATGGAAAATAAACCATACAAACTCTGCTTTGCCGATGGGGACTAGCAGTATTTAAAAATAGCTACAAAGATCAAAAAGCGAATAGATATTTACAAGTTCATCAAAAGGAAATTAGTTAAATTACTGTATAAACATACCATATTTATACTAACCATCAAAAGGAA
The DNA here is from genome assembly GCF_008692635.1 of Crocuta crocuta. Taxonomy (NCBI): domain Eukaryota; kingdom Metazoa; phylum Chordata; class Mammalia; order Carnivora; family Hyaenidae; genus Crocuta; species Crocuta crocuta. Next base: position 4,556,071 of record NW_027529433.1, read on the forward strand.
TGAGTTAGAGATACAGAAGACTGCTTTTTAAATATTAAATGAAATAAAGTGAACTATAAAATGCATATGATCATTTTTTTACTTTTATAAACACAAATTTGTACATACCCAGAAAAATATCTGGAAACTCTCAGCAAACTGCTTTAAGAGGGACTTGCATCTTTTGCTTTATACACTTTATTATTTGTTCCCCCCCCAAAAATACTTTTTTAAAGTTAAAGATGTATTTTTAAAGTACTCTTTTAAGTGGACACAGGAAAAGGAAGACAGAGAGAAAAGAGAAGATGATAAAGCATGCAAGCAAGCAGCTGCAAAGTGCAAATATCACAACTATTAAAGCCAGAAGACACACCAATGTACCAGAATTTTACCTTGACACAACAAGTAGCAGTCCTGAAAAGGAAGCGAAGCACAACCAAAGAAATAACTGGGCTACACAGCTGATTCTAAAATTCATATGAAAAAGCCAAGGGCTAAAAATAAGTCAAAGAATTTTTTGAGGAAGAACAGGGCAGATCTATGATATCACGACTTATTATAAGAATATAGTAATTAAGAGGGTGGTAAAGATGCCAAAGACACAGAATATAACAATTAACAGAAAGGACACAGAAATAAATCCACACAAATGCAGAAACTTGATATCCAACAGATGTGATCCTATAAGAAAGTGGGAAACAATGTATTAGTCAGTAAATGATGCTAGGAAAACTGCCTATCTACATGGAATAACGTAGATTTCCTACTTCACACTATACAAAAATAAATTCCAGGTGGATGACCTAAAAAAGTGAAAAAGCAAAACTTACACACTTTTAGGGAAAAAAATAAGTATTTTTCTGAACCTAGGGTACATAAGAGCTGCTCAAATGTAAGCTCTAGAAATCTCTGTGTATTGTGCCTACGGTGAATGTCAAGTTCCTAAAACAGTGCTTGGAACACAGTAAATGCTAAGAACTTGTTAAGATTTAAAAAACACAAAAACAATAAAGATGGACAAATTCAACTACAGGTATCCCCATTTTCTGAAAGTTAACTTTACACCACTTCAAAAAACTTCCATTTGAACAGTGATAGCTTTTTCCACAAAATAGAAGAAAATCACATTTCTTTACATTAGCAATTGCAGGTACTAATGTAGGTCTTTTGTAAAAGTAAAGTGGTATAACAAAGTTTTGGAAAGCAGGGGATACCCTCAAATCACAGACTAGGGAAAACTGGTTACAATGCATAAATAATGCTACTCAGAGTACATGAAGAATTGCTACAAATTGACAGAACTACAAACTACTAAAAGAAAAATGAGCAAAAGAATTGAACAGGCAACACAAAGAAGGAAACCGGGATAGTCAATAAAACAATCAATGGTTCAAACTCACTAGTAATCAAGAACTGCAAAGACAGTGACATAGTTCCCAAAAATAGAAAAACATGAAGTTTGAAATATCAAAATTTGGAATTCCAGTATTTATACGATGACAGCATACAACCCAAGATAGCATTTCAAAACAATGGGAATAGAAAAAAATCATCAAAATCATGCTGAGACAATTGTTTAAATGTGTGAGGGGGAAAATATCAGTTCTCTGTATCTCACCAGAATAAATCCCAAATGGATTTTTCGTTTTTAACTATAAAGACACCAGAACATAGTACAGTACACAGAATATAGACAACTATTGGATCTTGGGTTGAAGAAAGGTATTCTAAATATTTGAAAGGGATGACGGGAGATAAAGCATAATGAAAAGGTAATATATCTAGTAAATATCTAGAAGTTTGATGATATTAAATATTTCACCAAGATTAAAAAGGAAAATCTAGTAATACATATAACCATCAATTGGTTAATACATTTCATTATATACAAATCAATAAAAAAAATTGATAAACATATTACTGAGGAAAAAAGCATTTTAAAAAGCCCTTATCAGGATGCATGAGAGCTAATGCATGGGGCACATATACCACAATGTTCAAGCAGCACTTTCAACAATAGCCAAATCATGGAAAGAGCCTAAATGTCCAACAACTGATGAATGGATCAAGAAGATGTGGTTTATCTATACAATGAAATACTACATGGCAATGAGAAGAACGAAATCTGGCCATTTGTAGAAACGTGGATGGAACTTGAGGCTGTTATGTTGAGTGACAGAAGTCAGGCAGAGAAGGGCAGATACCATATGTTTTTACTTATAAGTGGAACAGGAGAAACTTAACAGAGGACCATGGGGGAGGGGAAGGAGAAAAAATAGTTGAGGAGAGGGAGGTAGGCAAAGCATGAGAGACTCTTGAATGCTGAGAACAAACGGAGGGCTAATGGGGGTGTGCGAGAGAGGAAAGGGGGTGATGGGCATGGAGGAGGGCACTTGTTGGGATGAGCACTGGGTGTTGTATGGAAATCAATTTGACAATAAATTATTGTCAAAAAGGAAAAAAGAAGAAATGCAGGAAAAAATAAATTATCAGGGAAGATTTCTATTTTTAGAAATCCTTTTTAGAGAGTGCTGGCTTTATGGAGGAGACAAGATTTGTTTCTAGCTTATTAAATCCCAGTGATTTTGTGAATGGCATTGTTTGGATTTGGAGTTTTTCTTGCTTTCTGCCTTTCTCCAGGAATCCTGTGAGCTCAGTTATGTATTTAACATTTTATTTAAATAAAATTCAATCCAAGATTTTTAGTAATTAGGTATTAGGGGTCTCTTGGTTGGTGTGGTCTGCTGTGTTGCCAGAAATGGAAGTTCTTTTTTTAGTTGGGTAAATTTCACATAAAACATTGTGTAAGTTTAAGGTATATAGCCATGTTGCTTTGATAGATATATAGTAATATGGTTGCCATTGTAGCAATATGCATCAAATACCATACTTACAATACAATATGATTATCTGTACTATACTGTATTGTCTGTGATAGACTGTACATTAGATCTCTGTGGCTTATTTACTGTTATTATAAGTTTGTACTCTTGGGGAGCCTGGGTGGCTCAGTTGGCTAACTGTCTGACTCCATATTTCAGCTCAGGTCATGATCTCATGATTCAGGAGTTCAAGCCCCAATCGAGATGATTCTGTCAGCGCAAAGCCTGGTTGGGATTCTCTCTTTCCCTCTCTCTGCCTCCCTTTCTCAAAAATAAATAAATAAACTTTAAAAAAAAGGATGGCAAAAGAGAATATGGAAAGACTGCTTTCTCCAGTCATATTCAGCTGCTAAGGTAGGGGCAGAAAGTAGTAGACATAATTGTATTTAACCAAGACTTGAGTTTTAGCCAACAGATTATGTCAAAGTAAGTGAGAGAAGGGAAGGCAAGGGAATGATTATAATGACTGAATGTGGAATTTAAGCTGAGAGGAGAGAAACTGGAGACACGTAAGTAGATAGGCCACTGTATTATTTCACATGAGTACTTGAATTAGGACAGTTTAGTAGGAATGAAAAGAAGAGACTGGTACTATCCCCTGGAGATATAAGTGACAGGATGTGGCAAAGAATTAGCAATAGGAAAAGAAGCTCTTTGAGCCAAAAAGGATGCAGGTATTTCTAGCCAATGACACTTAGGATACAAAGCAATAATTATCGTTAAATGAGCAAAGAAACAAAGAAGATTGGTAAGTGACAGATAATGAGCTCCAAGAAAGGTAAGACAATGAGAAGCAAAGGAAAAAGGAAAAGATATAAAAAGAAACACAGAGCAAGAGAAAATACAATTATTACACTATAGAAGACGCTTTTTCATTATTAAAGATAGGTAAACTACTGTGTACAATTTTATTTAGTCAACTCCTGAGCTAAAAGTTTCAACCATTTTCAAAAGAGAAAGTCTTCCCATCTACTTCCATTGTTACACATTAAAAAGAAAAATGTCCAAACAAGTTAAGTGGCTGCCTAAAGCCACCAACTTATCAGTGGCAGGGCCTAGTTTAGAATCCAAGGTTATGAGTCTCTACCTACTGTCCAGAATTACCTTAAAGGGAGTTCTTACATAAACCAATTATTTATCTTCCTTATGGTCAAAAATGTAGGCATGACAGGGGTGTATGGCTGCCTGTCAGGGCCATAAGGAGTTCAAGCCAACAATGGGCATAGTATTTAAAAAAAAAAAGAGGGGTACCTGGGTGGCTCAGTTGGTTAAGCATCCACTCAACTTCAGCTTCAGGTCATGATGTCACAGTTTCAGAGTTCGAGCCCCATGTTGGGCTCTGTGCTGACAGCTCAGAGCCTGGAGCCTGTTTCGAATGCTGTGTCTCCCTCTCTCTCTACTCCTTCCCTACTCACGCTCTCGCTCTCTCGCTCTCTCTCAAAAATAAACAAACATTAAAAAAAAATAATAAATTCTAGTTAGTTACCATAAGAAGTATTTCTTTTCTTTTCTTTTCTTTCTTTTTTTTTTTTTTTGATAGAGAGAAAGCACAAGTATGGGAGAGGAAGGGAGGGAGACAGAGGGAGAGAGGGTGGGAAAGAATCTCAAGCAGGCTCCAGGCCCAGCAGTGAGCCCAACACAGGGCTGATCCCACAACACTGGGCTCATGATTTGAGCCTAAATCAAGAGTCAGATGTTCAACCCACTGAGCCACCCAGGTAACCCTGAGAAGTGTTTCATTTTAAATAGGCGTGTACTTTAAATAGGCAGTACTGCCTAGCTATACCTAAGACTATTCTAAGAAAACCTTTCCTTTACTGTAAAAACTCTACACTTCAAACTATAATTTATACTTTTGTGTTTTATTTTTTCTGGATAGATTTTCTTTGTTGTCATTGTTTTAAATTCCAATTAGGTGAGAAATTTTTCAGAGATCAGTACTGTACCTTCTATGCTTAAGCATCTATCTCTCAGGAAAGAACCAGCAAAATGGAAAAGGCAAATGCTTTACGAAAAACAGGTAAGTTAGTTAAACCCATTCTGCCACTATCTGGATGACCTGCATCTCACATTCCTAATCAGTAAAATTGAAATTTAAAATAGCCATTTTGAATGTTGTAAGAATTAAGGAATAGAGGTCAAGCACATGGCAAAAGTAGACAACTTGGTAAATAGTACTAATACCACCGATATGAATAATCTGAAGCTGCAACTTTTAAAAAGCTTAATATACTTCTCGCTAGCACAATCTTCAAAATTGAATGAAAACCTCTTTTCATTCGTTACCAGCATATTTTAACAAGTCTTGTTCCCATCTCCACCCCACAGAAATCTTATTAAAAAGACTACATATTGGGGCGCCTGGGTGGCTCAGTTGGTTAAGCGTCCAACTTAGGCTCAGGTCATGATCTCGCAGTTCGTAGGTTCAAGCCCTGTGTCGGGCTCTGTGCTGACAGCTCAGGGCCTGGAGCCTGTTTGAGATTCTGTGTCTCCCTCTCTCTGCCCCTCCCCTGCTCATGCTGTCCCTCTCTCTCTCTCAGAAATTAAAAAAAAAAAAAAGACTACATATAGTGGAATAAAATATAACAACTCGTGTTTTTCTCCCTTTCAACTACAACCAAATGCACTCTCATACATCCATTCACAGCACTAATTTACTATAGGGTTGAATCATTTTAAATTGCGATTTTTACATGTCAAAATGGTCAACTGATTGGCTATCTCAAATGGTTCAAACTGAAATTTACTTGCCCAGGGAACACTTTTGTAATCCTGAGCTCTACTGCAGTTGCTACACATAAGCAATGTCTGTTAAATGAGAGCTTTGAGGTGAAACATGGAAGTTCATTCTTACTTTAATGCTTTTACTGTGTACAAAGCTCTTCCTAGAACTAAACTGTTAATATAATACATCTTGAATATATTTTTTTTTAATTTTTCAATGTTTATTCGTTTTTGAGAGAGAGACAGAACACAAGCAGGGGAGGGGCAGAGAGAAAGGGAGACACAGAATCCAAAGCAGGCTCTGAGCTGTCAGCAAAGGGCTCAGTACACAGGGCTCGAACTCAGATTGTGAGATCATGAACTGAACCAAAGTTGGACGCTTAACAAACTGAGCCACCCAAGCACCCCAATCTTGAATATATTTCTAAGTAAAACCTACAATATCTTCTGGAATTATTTTGCAGACTGGAAACACACATCAGGAAGAGATGATGAAGTGAAAATCATTATAGTGATATGTAAATCCAAGCATACAGCTGAAGAACTTCAGTATCTTCAACTGGAGGACTCACATTTCAAAAGCCAACGGTATTTAAAACAAGAGACCTCTTGAGTGTGAGAATTAAACTGAAGACTCAAAATAAAGAAAACAAATTATCTGCCAGAGAAATTGTGGGGAAGAATTCTCAACAAAACCCACCTTAACAGTTCTCAAAGCTGGTTAGAATAAAATCACCCCAACAGCTACAACAAAAAACACAGTGGCCTGTGAGAGTGTAGGGCCCTAATGAAAAGTGTAATAAACCTCTCCGGGTGCTTCTTACATGCATCCAGGGTAGAGAACCCTTGTTTATTAAGGATTTTTTTTCATATCCCTACATAAATCAAGACTAAATTTTGAGAAGAGCATGTTCGTAAGCCAGGTCAAGTTCCAGATAATTCTACCGTCTACCAGAGAAACTAGGACCATTACTGTTATTTCTTCCTGTTCAGAAAAATTTTTAACTTTCTAAATTATAAAAAAAACACTAACAGCTTATTTTATACAAGTGTAACCAATCAACTAGATATCATAATTGAAACATAATTCCTACTTAACTTCAATTTTAACATTTAAAACTAGTCCAATTAAGACAGTCTTACTGTTCTAGAATCCGAGAATGGATTATATTCATCAAGTCCTGGTGGAACATTTCTTGTCACTTGTGTAACTGATGGGTCCTGGAACAAAATTCAAAGGAGAATTAAAGATTACTGATCCTTTAAGGCACAATTTTGATATTTACAAAGCATTTGCTCCATCTGTATTTCTGGTCACCCAGCGAAACTAACAGGAAAATAAAAAGATTATCACATTTACTCAGTCCCATTCCAACAAGTTTGAAATTTATACCCTCAGCCCTCACACTCTCAGTGAAAAAACTGGGTTAGATGCAAATCAGGTGCTGGCGGTTATATAAAGAATGAAAATAGCTATGTGGAAGTGACTGTACAAGAGCACCTCGGCACATCTGGGGCAAACACACCATCCTTTCCTTTGGGTTCCACAGTTCTCCCCCCCCCTTTTTATTTTTTCTTACAGTATTTTATATCAGTTCTCCCTACTGCAGATAGAAATACCACACTACAAGTCAATGCCATGTACGGGCAACATTCAAGATTAGGCACATTTGGGGTACCTGGGTGGTTCAGTCGGTTACATGACCAACTTTGGCTCAGGTCATGACCTCATGGTTTTTGAGTTCGAGCCCTGCATCAGGCTCCGTGCTTGCAGCTCAGAGCCTGGAGCCTACTTTGGATTCTGTGTCTCCTTCCCCAACTTGTGCTCGGTCTCTCAAAAAGAAATAAATGTAAAGATTAGGCACCATTTACTTGTTTTATTCTGCTCCAATATTTTCTCTTGACTATAGTTTACTTTGTCATGTTTCTCCTTTTCCAAGTATAATACATTACCACACTAACCCAACTTTTCAAGTGTTTTCATATTAGACTCCCAAATAAGGAAGTCCCAAAATCTTGGTTAATCTACTTCTCTTGTGAATTTAAGAAACAAACATAACACACATCAACAAAAACCAATGACATAATTAATGTGAAAAGCATTTGCAAACCGTAATACAGCCTCAGTGGCCTTTGCATCCCTAATTCCAAACTTTGGCATGCATCAGAATCAAAACAGATTGCTGCAACCCACCTCTAGAGTTCTAGGAAGGGGTCTGGGTATCTATATTTCTTTTTTTTTTTTTTAATGTTTTATTCATTTCTAGGAGAGAGAGAGAGAGACAGCGTGAGCAGGGGAGGGTCAGAGCGAGAGGGAGTCACAGACTGAAAGAGGCTCCAGGCTCTGAGCTGGCAGCCAGCACAGAGCCCGACACAGGGATCGAACCCACGAACCGCGAGATCATGACCTAAGCGAAACTCGGACGCTTAACCGACTAAGCCACCCAGGCACCCCTGGGTATCTATATTTCTAACAAGTTCCCAGGTGATGCTACTGCTGCTGGCTGGGGAACCGTTGCTCTCTCCTCTATGATGTACTTTCTCCAGTCCATCTTTTCTCAAGATAGTCAACAAAATTACCTCTCAAAAATGAAAAACTTATCATGTCATTCCCCTCCTCTATTCTTAACCCATTTCAGATTCTTTAGAGGCTCTCCACCAAGACAAAATACAAATTCCTCAAAATGAGATAAAAGACTTCTGACCATCTAGCCTAGTTCTGACCTACCCTTTCCAGACTCAATTCTCTCTGAAGGACCTTCGTCTTGCCAGATCCTTCACTCCCCACCAAATCAAACAACATATTGCAAAGGAGCCTTGAACTTGGCACAAAGCAAATGGTAAGGAGAAATTAAAAGTATGGCACAGATAAAAAGTTAAAACTTTATGCTCGCTTAACAATAAAAAATGAAGGAAGGGATGAAATCACTCTACTTCCCAGGGTTTACTCAAGTTTACTCAAAAATGTGAGGAGCAGAAAGATTATACAGAGAGTATGTGCCTCAGAGAGAAAATTTTTAAAAAGGAAACATGAATATTTTAATCAAATTTTTCAAGTTGGCACTGCTATGGTTATCTTAATTAAGAACTGGGTTTAGGGGGCTGCCTGGTTGTTTCAGTCAGTGCAGCATGCAATTTTTGATCTCAGTGTTCTGAGTCTGAGCCCCAGGTTGGGTGCAGGGAGTACTTAAAAAAGTAAAAAAAAAAAAATTTTATAAAGTGTGTTTAGGGTCAACAAGTGGAGACTTAGCAAATCCTGATGATCAAGATGCAGTCTCGATGTCATTCCCCTCATCCCTACCCCACAAAACCAGGTGACCTAGGAGTCCTCCACACCATACTCTTCCTTGGCATTGCTTCCTGTGACTGGAACACTCTTCAAGGTTGCATCAACCTACCAATCTCCTCTTTCTTAAAGACTCAATCGAAAGAACACTTCACATGCTAACAAAATCCCTGATAGGAATTTTTTTTTTTATTTAATCATACATGCCTGGTAATACTGTTTGAGTTATTATCACCCCACCAAAGAGAAAAAAATCTAAAGAGCAATTCTTTAGGATAGAAGCAAGAGTAATAACCAAGAAACACTTCCTGGGAAAAAATGTGCACAAATATGAAGCTGAGTCAAAAATTTAAGTGAAAAGATGTTTGATCTCACCCTTCAGAAAAAATATTAAAACTACCCTGACGTATTCATTTCCCACCTATCAGGGTAGCAAAAATCTACAAGTCTGACATACTCTAATGACAAAGATGTAAGGAAATAAGAATTCTCATATATTACTAATGGGTACAGAAATTGTTACAACCTCTAATGGAAAGACAGTTGGCAATAGCTAGCAAAATTACATCTACATGTATACTCTGACCCATGATCTCACTTCTAGGAATTTATTCCAAAGGGCAAAATACTATTTGTAATAGCAAAAGACTAGAAGCAACCTAAATGTCTATCAATAGAAGAGAGTTGAGTAACTATGCTAGGTGGACATGATAAAGAACTATGCAATTAAGTATTACACAGTTGTATAATGGTATAAGGAAATCTATACACTACTACGGAATGAATGAAACAGTGCAAAATAATATAACTAAAATGTTACTCTTTTTCAAAGAAAAAAATTAACCTGTATAACTGTTACCTCTTAAAGAAAAAAATTAATGTGTATGTGTTTACTTAAATTTTTAACAAGATGAAAAAACCAGGACACCTGGCTGGCTCAGTCAGAAGAGCATGTAACTCTTGATCTCAGTGCTGTGAGTATGAAAACCACGTTGGGTGGCTGGAGATTACTTAAACTTTTTTTAAAATAAAAAATAAGTAAATAAATTTTTTAATGTTTATTTTTATTTTTGAGAGAGAGAATACAAATAGGGGAGGAGCAGAGAGGGAGACAGAGGATCCAAAGCAGCCTCTGTGCTGACAGCAGTCAGCCTGATGTGGAGCTCAAACACACGAATAGGGAAATCATGACCTAAGCCAAAGTCAGACCCTCAACTGACTGAACCACCCAGGTGCCCCAGTCAATAAAATTTTTTAATAAGATAAAGAAGCCAAACACTACTAACATGAATAATTACCTATGGGCAGATGAAGAAAACAGTGATAAGAGAGCATAGGCTTGGATGCCAGACTTTGCTCTATGTATCTCGTTATACAGTTTTTACTTTGGAACCAGAAAATTACATAATTTAAAAAAAAACAACTTTCATTTTCTAAATACACATAGCCAATTATCAAATGTCTTAAAATGCACAAATCCTACATAAGGTATAACTTAGCTCCAAAGTGACACAGAATGAAATCAATCATTCTTCCAATTTTCTACTTTTAACTACAATAATGAAAATGTACTTGGTGTCCTTCTACATTCTGGAAGACTTTAATCCAGGCTGAGTTAACTGGCATTTTAACAAAATCATTGTGTCAAGTTAACTGAGTTCATTTCAGTTGGTCTGGAATTTCTCCTTAACGTAGTATTAGATGACAAAGCAGCCGCTCATGTACCAGATTTGCCAAGATTTAGGAAGATAAAGAACTGCTACCTCTGAATTCTTACCTAATTAACCTTTCAAATTAGTTTTAATAAATGTAGATAATGTTAAGGAAACTGCAGCCTCTAAACTAGAAAAAAAACCCACAAAGCTGAAGATGTAATAATGAATAATCTTTTAAAGCCTCTAAATGTCTAGCACTTACACTACTTCCAATCCTTCTTATGATCCACCCTGATGGATGGTATTTTTTTTCTCAGAGAAAGAAGCTATGACTTTGAAAAGAGTCAAAAAAACGTCCTGAAGGATAATGAGGGTAGATCGGAAACAAAATATGAATCCCCGACTTTCCACTGCCTGTATATACACTCTTTCCAACAGATATACGAAAAACAAAATTTACCACAGCCCCAACTTTATAAAAAAAAAAGACACCAGTTGAGTTGATTGTTTATTAATGATTCAAAACCTTTGGCAGGAAAATGTGCTTGTTTTTCAACACAACAAAATGAAACTGTTTCAAGTGCTAACTTGCTTGCCTCTACCACAGTGGTTGTCAAACTCAGCACACACTGGAATCACCTCAAGGGCTTAATAAAACCCAGATTACTCAACCCCATTCAAAAATGTACCTTGATATATGAGACGCTGCCTGAGAATTTGCATTTTTAGCAAGGAAAACAATCTGAGATAGTCTCATTTTACTGACTTAAAAGAATATACTAATCTTCTGTATTTTATTAACTCTCAAAAAGTGTGGACATTCTTTAGAACTTAAATATCCTATTTGGATCTGACTATCCATAAATATTAAAGTTACGTATTTATTTAGTTAAGCCAAGGCTATTCTACTAAACCTTTCACACACCATTTAACTTCATAGTTATATGTCATTAAAACCTAAGATACATTATAAAAATGTTTTTCCAAGAGAATAACTAAGATTTCACAACTAACATAATTAACTTTTTTATATCTTTAATTCAGGTTTCTTTACCAAATCCTCTAGGGTAGTGTACACCTTCATTATATTTCAAATTATTTCATCCACCATGCATTAAATTGGGCAGTTTGCCATCACTCCACACACAATCTCTCAGGAAGATTCTAATTTGGCAGAAAGTACTTTCTTTCACCTTCAGCTAGATTCTTGCAAATGAACCTCAGTATCCTGCTTACTCTTCTCTTCTCTGTACAATTCTCAAGCTAAATAGTCTAATAAGAAAATAGCCTACATGGATGATTGTGTATAACCATATATTATATATCCACTTAATATGGATACATAAACTTAACAAGTTTGAGTTTCAAGATTAATGTTCATTCTCTCATGTATTTTAAGTACTTCTTCTGTAAGAGAGTACTAGTCTAGGAATCAGAAACTAAGTTCCTGGCAATGACTAGACTCTGTAAACTTATGCAAGACACCTAAACTGCCATTATCTTATCTGTAAAATAGGCGAAATTTCTGATAGATGACTATCCCAGTCAGCTGCAGCTCTGAAATGTCAGGCTATAGTTTTTAAGTCTTTACCTTCTGGAAAGCTGACTGCCTGTATTCAAATCCGAGTTGTGCTAATGAAAAGCTATAAACTTTCAGCAAGGCAATTCATATTTCAATGTGACTCAATTCCTTCATCAGTAAAACATACCCTATAGCTCATGAACTACTACATATAAAATGCTTAATACTGTTCCTGTACATGGAAAATAATAACTGATAGCTTAGATTATTATAATTACCACCACCAAGGAAGAAACCAGCTTTCTGTTTATGATTAACGGAAATATTAAGAATGTATAGCACATCATATATAATGAATAGGCCAAAAAACACCCACAGCTACCTTGTAAGGAAAGCAACCAGACATTCTTTGCCCAACCTTTGTGTCGTGTGACTCTGTTATCTTCACTACATGTTACAGGATGAGGAATTGGCCTCTATGCCAATTTTTAGAATTAGACATGAAGAAACCCGGGTGACCCCAACAGAAACGATTCTATATTGGACATGACTAATCAATTATATCCTATTTCCTGAGCTGCTTGAATAGGAGATATTATGACTGGTAATTACTAGCAGCAGAAGAGGCTGACACTAGTCATGGTAGAAAAACAAACAGAAGCTAATGAGAAGATGACCAGAAAAGGGAGCAGCAGGTACAAAGTATGCGGGGAAAGGCAATTACCAAGGTTGCCAATGTGTCACCAAAGCAAAGAGAGGGCCAACAGAGTTACTGCTATTCTGGTTGGTGAAGAATGGCTTGGTGTTACAGGAGTTTTCATTGTTGAGAAGATCCTCAGAAAGACCTCAGGGGGAAGGAAAAAAGAGAGAATGAGAAAAGCACAAGAGGGAGAAAAAAGAATGAGAGAAGCACAAGAGAGAAAAGAAGTTAGTAGAGAACAGTCCCCTAATCTTCACCCAGGTAGGAGGCAAAGAGCAGGGGGGACAATTGGAGGAAACACATTTTTAGCTCCCAGAGACTGTTTCATTACAATTGCAAAGACTCACTGTGTTTGGCTAACTTTCCTCCCTCAACAATTCTTAAAGTAAAGAATCACCTGAGGTAACGTGAGCCCATCTCTGTGATTTAAAGTGGAAACAGACAGAATCAGTATTGTCATTTTGTGTTCCACTAAAACAGTATACTGCCATTAACTATATTTAAATAAAATCTGTTGTAAGAGAGTTTTTTAAGTATGAACAATTGATTCCTAGTATACATGGCTCTTGAAATGTTTACTAGTCCAAATTAAAAGATGCTGGAAGTGTAAAACACAGCATGTTTCTGACTTCAAAGATTTACAACAAAACGACATATAGTTCATGAATAACTTTTATGGTAATTTGTATTAAAAAGATATTTTGTATACAAGGGGTAAAATATTAAAATTAGTTTCACCTGGTGGGGGTTTTTTTCCCCATTTTAAGTTTATTTACTTATTTTGAGAGAGAGCATGAGCAAGGAGAGAGGGGGAGAGACAGAATTCCAAGCAAGCTGCATGCTTTCGGCACAGAACCCCATGTGGGGGCTCTATCTCACGAACCAATTGATCCTGACCCGAGCTGAAATCAAGAGTCATATGGCTTAACCAAATGAGCCACCAAGGTACCCCTAGGTAATTTTAAATTACAATGTGGCACAACTTTTATTTCTACTAGACAGGTCTGATTGAAACATTACAGTTTATTCAACACAGGCTTATAACTTCACTTTCATACATTTGGGCAAATTGAATTGTGTTAGCCAAAGGGAAAATAAACTGAGACTGAAAGGTAAATAAACTTCTTCTGTTTTTCAAAATTGCAAAAGATGACAAGAGACTTGATCAGAAAGCTTCCCAGTCTAATGTTTTGATATAACACAGCAGCAGACTTCTACTATACGTTTTTGCTTATCTCCTACCTTTTTACATGATATAGAAGACAATAACTTGAATATTAAGAACACGTAAAAGAAAATGCATATTTTTAATTCTATCAGGCATGCCTATGAGAAACTGAAGTAGGCTAAAACAAAGACAAATTCAAGGCAAGAAAGAATTCATCTATTTTAGCACAATAATACACTCTTTAATTATGTCACATAATCCTCAGAACAACCCTATGACTTAAATTCTATATCCTTTCTGTCACTGCTGAGAATACTGGCTCACATATCTTTAATGTCATTTGCCCAAAGTCAGATAGCTAATAAGTGACATGGTTAGATATAAATTCAAATTTGACCCCAAAGATCGAATTTTTAGAAGAAAAATGTAGTAACACAAATTCATGTTTAAAACAGTATCTCCAGACTGAATTAAACATGGCATTGCTCCAGCAAAACTTAATTAAAATACTCTTCAATAGCTCTGCTTAATCCAATCAATATTATACACTAGACTAGGAAACTTGATTAAACAAGTCCCAAGCTAGAGGCTATGAGAGGCCCTACCTTCATAGAGTTAAATTTTTTTTCCTACTTTATATGTCTCAGAGCTACTATAATTACATGATTTTAATAAATACTGAGAATTTCACTTACCTGGAGAATTACTAGTTTCTAAATGCCCCAATTATTTTTAAAAAAGAAAAGGAACTGTAAGAAGCCATTAAAAATCTGAGCAAGACTCTAAAACAAAATGTATTTAGCAAATCTTTTATAAGAGATCAAAATAAGTGCTTAATAATCACTAGAAATTATTCAATAAATCATGACTTTTAAAAACTGTTTCTCATTTTCATTACAAGTTATGACAGTCTTAAACTTTTTTAATTTTTTTATACTCATTTTTGAGAGAGGGGGGAGACAGAGCACAAGTAGAGGAGAGGCAGAGAGAGGAAAAGACACAGAATCCAAAGCAGGCTCCAGGCTCCAAGCTGTCAGCAGAGCCCAATGCCAGGCTCAAACTCACAAACTGTGAGATCATGACCTGAGCCAAAATTCAACGCTAAACCGAATAAGTCACCCAAGGTGCCTCAAGTCTTACGCAACCTTAAAAGCAACTCCCAAACTAATTTTGTGAACCCAAATCAGTACTCAGTATATTAAAACAACAGAAGCAATCACACCCAAGCAGATTTAATGAGATACCACTTCACATCTACTAGAACAGCTACAAACTAGAAGACACATAAATATTGGCAAGGGTAGAAAAAAACTAATCTGTCGGTGGGAATTTGGTATGGCCACTGTCAAAGTTAATAAATGACCTAACAGTTCCACTTCTAGGTATATATCCAAGGAAATGAAGGTATATGTCCACACAAAAATCTGTAAACAAATATTCATAGCAGCATCAGTCAAAAGTTGGAAATAGCCCATTTTATCAACTGATACAGAATTGAAATGTATATCTACACATTAAAATTGTTATTTTAATACAACGACATGAAGTCCTGATACATGCTACAGTATGAACCTTGAATACGTTATGCTATGTGAAAGCTGTCAATCATCAAAGACTACATACTGTATAATTCCATTTGCATAAAATGCCCAGAAAGCGTATTAGTGGCTGCCTATGGCTAGAAGAGTTGGGAGGAAATGGGGACTGAGTGCTAAATAAGGAATGACAGCCAACAGGGTTTCTTTTTGGGGTGATGAGAAGTGTCTAAAATTGATAGTGATGACTGCCCAACCACAAATATACTAAAAGTCACTAAATTACACACTGTCAGTAAACTGTAGTATATGTATTACTATACATCTCAAAGCTGTCGTGTTTTTTTAATGTTTGTTTATTTTTGAGAGAGAGAGAGAGAAAACAGAAGCAGGGGAGATCAGAAAAAGAAGTTGACACAGAACCTGAAGCAGGCTCCAGGCTCTGTGAGCTGTCAGAGCAGGGCTCAATCTCAGGAGTTGTGAGACCATGACCTGAGCCAAACGGATGCTAAACAACTGAACTACCCAGACAGACGCCCAATCAAAGTTGTTTTTTAAAAAGATAATCCAATGTAGTATTCCACCAGCTATAAATATCTAAGTCTTCAAAATCTAAATACCACCGCATTAGAGAGAAATACTCACTAGGAAAGAAGTAAGGGGCAATGGGGGAGGGGTAGTAGGTATCAGGGACAATGACACCCAAGTTTCCTATCATACTGAATTACCAAAATTTCTTCTGACATTTGAGAAACTGTATCGCTAACAGAGCTATGTTCCCCAACATTAATGCACTTAAGCCTAGAGATAAAAAATGAAAAAGGCCAATCCTGAAGAACAGGAAAATAATTGCTCCTGTGTCTGTCAACTGACCTGCAAGTTCAATCACCTTTGACCCCTAATAAATAAGTCACTGAATTGATATCCTAGGGATCAGAGAACAGCAGGGTCTTGCCACATGAATATCCCTCCATTTTCACCCAACTGTCAACAGATTTTTGCACAGAAGTTTCTTTTATCATACACAGTAGTTCTCCACCAAGATTAACGGGTTTTCGATCAGTCTGCTTTAACATATTAAATACAAAAATTACTAGAGCAATTACCACTAAACATGACAACCGAAGAACTATAAGGCCTTAGTTTTTTTTGTCATGTTTTAAGCAGTCAACATTTAATGTTTATTTTTTGAAGGAGAGGCAGATCATTAGCCAGGGAGGAGCAGAAAGAGAGGGAGACACAGAATCCAAACAGGGTTCCAGGCTCTGAGCTGTCAGCACAGAGTCTCACCCAGGGCTCGAACTCACCAGCCGCGAGATCATGACCTAAGCCGAAGTCGGACACTTAGCCGAATGAGCAACCCAGGTGCCCTTTAAGTAGTCAACTTTTAAATGTAGTTTTTCCATCCGAGAGTAAATGTATCTTTCATAGAACACTTTCTTGTGAAACACAATCTGGTGAAATATCTTCCTCTTTGTCAACTTGGTGGTTAAACACCCCAGGCCAGTACTTAAAATCAAAAAGCACCACCAAATCTAGAAATTCTGTACAACAATTTCCCAGCGGGGGCGGGCAGGGAGAGGGGGCTGTGGAGAGGATGTTCAGAGTTCCAATTGTGACACCGGGCATTCAAGGATTCATCTCCTGCTAGCTTCCCATGACTCTGAAAAGTAATCATCATAGGTTAAAAAACTATTAGACTCTAATGTATTTTTTTAAATACCAGATGTCTTTTCCAAAAATTTTCAATATTAAACAACCAAGTGCACAACTTTCCAACATTTAAACAAAACTTAAATCATAAAAATACAATGAGCTTTCCTTATTACCCTCAGTTCAAGTTGTGATCTAAACAGCACTGGTTGTAGCTTCTAAACAGCTTCTAAACAGCACTGGTTTTAAGACAACCAGTAATTTGTATGTTTTGTTTTTGTTACTATTTCTGTTAACAATAAAACTTTAACAGTTAATAAAAATTAGAGTCTGAGAAAATATAGGCAATTTAGGGATAAAATAAAGGAAAATAATCACATGTTGTAACCAAAGATAATCTTGCACCATCATTTCCTTTATCTGTTATTTTAAGAGCTTCCCATCTTTGCCTTGATTCAAAAGAAAAATTCCTTTAAGAAATATAAAATAACAACAAATGGTGATGGCAGAAAAACTCAGTAATTTGCCTAAGATCACTCAAGTAGGAGGCAGAGAAGCAAACCTAGATAGCCTGACTCCAGAGCCACCTTATTACCTACTCCCCTCTACAATTAAAGACAAACCTCTGTAAATTTCTTTTACTCCTTCCTCTAACCTCCCTACCAGCAGGCTAAGAGCACAGAAATGCCTGTCTGTAATATATATAGTTCACAGAACATTTTCTTATGAGCTCCTTGATAAATGGTGATTAAGTTCCCCTGAGACTCAAATACAAACTTTTCCATTTAAAAAAAATGTTTAATCAAATAGAAAAAATAGGTGATACATTTCTTTTAACCCTGGGGAATACATTAATTTGCATTTTTACAATCTGCCATTGACTCGTAAGCAATTCACTAAAATTTATGACTATTTGAGATGACAAAAATTAAGCATGCTAGGCCATAAATAAAACCACAAGACCATCTAAATCAACCTAAAACAAGCATCAACACCTTCAGGAAAATGGCTGAATGGTGGTAAAATTGCACTAGGACACCATCACTGGCCAATATTCCTGACACTCTTTTCCTCCCATTTGCATTTCTCACCACTTTCTATACGTATTGCAAATCATCACCTGAGCATTCTAATCACCACTGGAAGATTCCCCTAGGTAAAATGGCTACCAATAGCTTGTATACAACTCTGCCACTGCTTCTATCTCTTTGAGAAAGTGGAAACTTCCAGTATTTCGTATACACAGTCTCCACAACATGCATGATTTTGACTGTGTTTGTGAAGCACAAACTTTTAATAGCTACATATACTAAATCACTTGCATTCAAATATCTGATTTTTTCCTTCTATTATCAAGTCAAAATTATCAGTAACTATACCAAATCCTTTCTTTCCAGTTTGATCTCACCAAGTCAAAATGCACTTTATCAAATACATTTATGTGTTCATAACTGCATTCTAAAAACAAGTATAAAACCCATTATTACACTTTTTTATAAACATGTACTGATGCAAGCACAGACACAAGCAACTGCAATAGTAGCTGTGGCAATTTTGGAAGCTAGGCATGATAATATACATACTCTAGAGACACTCAGCTTGGGAGCCATTTTGCATTAAATAGAAGGGCTTTTTAGATACAATATATCTCTTTTGCAAGAACAAAGATTAAGAAAAAATACAGAGAAATTTCAAGAGGGTGCCAAGATCATTCCATGGGAAAAGAACAGCCTGTTCAACAAATGGTATTGGAAGAAATGGATATCCACACTCAAAAGTACGGAGTTCAACCTTACTTTACACTATATACAAAAATTAAATCAAAATGAATCACAAACCTAAATTTAAAAGTTAAAACTATGAAACTCGTAGAAGAAAACATACAGACAAATCTTCATTACCTGAGATTTCGCAAAGGATTCTTAGATACAATATCAAAACACAAGACAGAAAATAAAGATAATTTGGACTTAATAAAAATTTATAACTTGTGTGCTTTGAAGAACATTAACAAGAAAATAAAAAGACAAATGACAAAAATGATAAAGTATTTATAAATCATATACGGTTGACCACCAACAACACAGGGGGTTAGGGGGACTGACCCCCCCCCCCACCACCACTACCAGGGGCAACAGAAAAATCAGTATATAACTTTTGATACCCCAAAAACTAATAGCCTACTGTTGACCAGAAGGCATACTGGTAATGGTCAAGTGACACACATTTTGTGCATTCTATGTATTACATACTATATTCCTAAAATAAGCTAAAGAAAATGTTATTGCGGAAATCATAAGAACAAGAAAACATTTACAGTAGCATACTATATTTATTGAATCTGCATGTGTAAGTGAACCCACGTAACTCAAACATGTGTTCTTCCAGGGTCAATCGTACTTGGATACGACTTCTATCTAGAAAATATAAAAATCTCTTACAATAATAAAAGAGACAATCCAATTCAAAAGTAGGCAAAGGATCTGAATAAGTATTTCTCCAAAGATACACAAATGGCCCAAAAGCACATAAAAATATGCTTGACATATACAGCCATCAGAGGAATGCAAATCAAAACCACACTAAGATCCTCCAAACCCACTAGGATGGCGAGAATCATAAATAGATAATAACAAGAGTTGACAAGAATGGAGATAAAACAAAACCCTCATATGTTACTGTTTCAAATGTAAAATGGAGCAGTCAATTTCGAAAACAGTCTAGCAATTCCTCAAATGATTGCACCTAATTACCAAATGACCCAGCAATTCCACTCTTGGTATATACTCAAAAGAACTGAAAACAGGGGCGCCTGGGTGGCTCAGTCGGCTGAGCGTCCAACTTCGGCTCAGGTCATGATCTTGCGGTTCATGGGTTCGGGCCCCGCATTGGGCTCGTGCTGACAGCTAGCTCAGAGCCTGGAGCCTGTTTCAGATTCTATGTCTCCCTCTCTCTCTGACCCTCCCCTGCTCACTCTGTCTCTGTCTGTCTCTCTTTCTCAGAAATAAAAAAATTTAAAAAAATAATTGAAAACAAATGTTCAAACAAAAACTTGTACATAAATGTTTACAGAAGCATTATTCATAATAGTCAAACGGTCCCTAAATACCCGAATTGCCATTAAATGATGAAGTAGCATTTACTAATTCTTCAAAGCACCCAAAGCCATATGCCAGAGAGATTACTGGATTGCTCCTTTCATATAGGTTTACCAGGGCTTCCGTGGCAGTTCTTACACTTGCAAGGGGGCTCCAACACTTGTCTGCAATGTGAAGACAAAAGCTACAAGACAGTACAGGCTGTCTCAGTAGGAACAAATGAAAATGAAACAGAATAAAAGTGTTAAGAATCTGGTACAAAGTTAAATCCAACCAACTTCCACACATCATCTTTTATTTCCCTCACCTATCTGAAGTTGGAAAATTTTCTCCCTTGTGATTTAACAACATCTCCTTGTGTTTGGATTTTCATTACTCTATCGCCAAAAACTAGATACAGGTTTAATTCAATCACGTAGACCTGTACTCTTTCATTTAGATGTGTACTTGATCTAAATACAGGCTTAATTCTATCATGGTTTTGCCAAGAGAATGTTACTTCCCAATTATCTTTTGGCAATTCTGGTTGAAAGAAAAAAGACTCAAGTCATCTCAAATGCTGGGGGAGGAAAGGATATTTTAAACATACATACAGAAAGAAGGATGCCAAATTTCAGAGACTGAAATTCTTCAAAATGTAGCTACAGCTCTTATAGCTCAAGAGCAGCTGTATTAAAAAACAGGAATTATAGAAAATGACCGTCAGAAGCTTTAGTCAGATAATTACTACTCTAGTGCTTTGTGATTAAGGTAATTTGGCATTTGGGACGCATGTGTGGCTCAGTGGGTTAAGCATCTGACTCTTGATTTCAGCTCAGATCATGATCTCATGGTTCATGAGTTCAAGCCCTGCATTGGGCTCAGTGCTGCTGCTGCAGAGCTTGCTTGGGATTCTGTGTGTGTCTCTCTCTCTCTCAATAAATGAATAAACTTAAAAAAAACATTTTTAAGATAATTTGGCTTTTTCCCCATGTCTTTCCAAGGTTATGCCACCATGACTACATGACTTTTTCTCTGTGCATGTTCCTATCATGAACTATCACTGTTCCTGTTGGAGCAAAATTTTGCATCAAGCCATCTTATCTGCTCCTGATCATCTCAGAGAATAGCTCTCCTTGGGCCAGGCAGCTTCAATTAAAATTAGTCAAGTGAGGACAGCACTGTAACAGTCACACAACAGAGGACATGATCATGTATATGTAAGCAAGCACTTAGGACTGCTCCCTGAACAGAGCTTGAGGCTCAGAGCACAGCAGCCTCCTAAAATTCAGTTTCCTATCTGGTTTAGATGATCAGACTCAATCCCAGCATCTAATATATTACAATAGGAGAGAGGTTATTAATCACAAAATGGTCCATACAGGTACAAAAATCTAACAATTACAGAGTTTCAAAGTAGAAAAAACTTCCAACACCAAAATCTCTACTTTAGTATCTCTGATACAACATCCAAATTCTGCTTGAAGGGAACTCCATACCAAAAGAGCACTGTCAGGCTATTCTAACAGATTTTTAAAATCTTCATGTTAGGACAAAAATCTACCTTGATGTAAATTCTGGCAATTAGCCTTAAACTTTTTTTTCTTAAGCAAAAACAGATTTATTCACTCCACTAAGTAACTATCTGAGTATCTCACACTTTCCTTTTGCCTTTTGTAGACTAAACACACTGATTAATTAACTTAAAGAGTTTTCCTCCTATGATTTGATTCCAGACCCAAGACCATTGTGACTTCTCTTTAGGCACACCCTGTTTGGTTCAAACCACTCTTTAAATAATCACTTGCGGGGCGCCTGGATGGCTCAGTCGGTTGGGCGTCCGACTTCAGCTCAGGTCATAATCTTACAACTTGTGAGTTCGAGCCCCACATCGGGCTCTGTGCTGACAGCTCAGAGCCTGGAGCCTGCTTCGGATTCTGTGTCTCCCTCTCTCTCTGACCCTCCCCTGCTCATGCTGTCTCTATCTCTCTTTCTCTCAAAAACAGATAAAACACTTTTAAAAAAATTTTTTTTAATAATAATCACTTGGAATTGAAGACAAATACCTGTGGGTTGGAAAGGAAGAGAATATTGCAGATTCATTTTTAGGAACTTATCACTAATCACTCTGGGGATTCATGTTAAGAAAATATCTTCTAAAAAATAGCTTACAAATTTCCTGGGCTCGCATTTCGGCACTACTAAATATTAGTTTTACTCCAAAAAAATTCTTTTTTTGGTAATATCAGCAAAAAAGCACTTTACTTTCAAAATTTTCACCATTACCATCTCAATTACGATTATTGTTGAAGTCATGGGATCAGGGCACTGGGTGGCTCAGTCAGTTGAGCACCTGACTCCCGATTTCAGCTCAGGCCATGATCCAAAGGTGGTGGGATAAAGCCCTGCACTTAGCTTAGAGCCCAGTTAAGACTCTCCAGGGGTGTCTGGGTGCCTTAGTCGGTTAGGCGTCCGACTTCGGCTCAGCGTCCGACTTCGGCTCAGGTCATGATCTCATACTCATGAGTCATGATCTCATACTCATACTCATGGGTATGAACCCCTCCCTCGTCAGGCTCTGTGCTGACAGCTCAGAGCCTGGAGCCTGCTTCGGATTCTGTACCTCCCTCTCTCTCTGCCCCTCCCCTGCTCGCTCTCTGTCTCTGTCTCTCAAAATAAAGACATAAAAAAAATTTTTTTTAAAAAGATTCTCTCCCTCTGCCCCCTCCTCTACTTAAGCTTCTCTCACTCTCTATAATAACAAAAAATTAAGATTTAAAAATGCTTTAAGTCTTGGGACCAAAATAAAATTATGTTCAAATACTAGTTTTGCCATGAAGCATTTATAACAGGTACTCTACCCATACTAACAGCCTCCCATTGTATTCGCCTGAGAGATTTCAGTAGCCATAGGAGATGCTCAAACTAGACAAAATGCTTTCTAAGTATCTTAATAGTACTGATCCAGAGTACCCCGACAGTAGATGTAAAGAAGATGGTCTCAAAATGAATTATAGCGGTGTTTTAAGGGATAGTGTGAATCCTGGTGAAATTAACAACAAAGTGTTAAAGAGATTTGGACCAGCCTCCTGGAGCAGAGAAGTTCACAGTTGTGGACAGACTCTGTTCACTGGTGAGGCCTGTGCAGTAGAGTATAAACCCTTTCATGTACTATACTATACACCTGATACTCTAAACATACTGTAATAATCATGTCTCACATGAAAACAAGAGAAAATGCTATGTCAGCAGCAAGCTGTAGATTTTAAAAATGTTTTTAGTTAAACGCTGAGGAGGAAAAAAAGAAGGCTTTTCGCCCAAAGTATCATGTGTGAACTTACAACATCCTGTCTTCTTTCGCTCCTCCTTAATTTACAAATAACCCTGTGACCACCTCTTAGAATTGGTTTTAACCTTTAGTCAGATCACCTCTTAGAACTGGTTTTAACCTTCAGTCGTAGTGGCTGCACTGCCACCTGTGTGTGTGTATATACATATATATACATATGCATACACACACACACACACACGACGTTGTACACTGCACATACCTTTGGATCCCACAGTTTGATCCCCCTCTCAGCTACTCTTTTATAGTATGATGAGTTAACAAGTTGGTGACCGGTACAGCAAGACACAGCTATTTAATCTCTTGCCAGACATCACCCTTCTTCGTGCCATGCTGTACAGGTCTCTGTAAAAAGTCCTTGCTGTCTCAGCAGCCAGTCAACTTCTAGTTTACTTTTTTTCTGAGTTTTTGTTTTGTTTTCTTTCTAATTGAGGTGTGAAAAGGTTCTAGGTTCAGTGGAAGTTCCTGATGAAGAAACACAACTGAGATTTTTTCAGTGATAAAATCTGCATATTTGTATTTCAAACAATGTAGCTAAACATTAATGTAAATTCCTTTTTTTGGCTTAATGAATATCATTTATTCAGTATGGAAAATTTATACATATGTTCCACATGTTAATAATAAATGTACATTAAATCTTGGTAAAAAAAAAAGAGAGAGAGAGAGAGAGAAAAGAGAGAGAGAGAAAGAAAGAAAAGAGAGAGAGAGAGATTTGGACCAGACTGGAGTAAAAGGAACAGAGATATTTCAAAACAAAAAGAGGCTTCTGGGTTCCCAACTTTCAGTGGATAAGAAGCAAACTGAAAATGCTACTCAGCTGCAAACATTTCTTACAGAAAAAGGACTTATCAAAGACTAGAACCAAAAGCAGAAGAAAACAACAGATTAGGCAAAGACTTCTAGGTAGCAAAAGTGGGCCCTATTCAAATTAGGGGGCCCTGACAAATAAGCCTGGCTGGATTTCAGACCTGCCACAGACCAGCAACTGCTAGATGTCTTCCACTTCTCCCATACTTGAATGGGAGTGCCTGCTGGGGTTATCCTGTATTAGTCTCATCATTTTATGCTGGGTGTATCTTTTTAGTCCCTAGGTCTGTATCAAGAGGGACATACCTCCTCCCACCAAGGAGTAAATGTAATCCTTCCCATTCCTTATTTAATCTGGTCTGGCTTCGTTTCTTGTGTAACTAACACAATGTAGCAGAAGAAAAAGGACTCAAGAAGCCTTCAGCTTGCCCTCTTAGAACACTACTCCCACTATGGAAAAAGCCCGGCTATTCCTAATAAAAAGGCCACCAAAAAAAACAACCAATTGCTTCCCTCACAGAAAGCCCCAGTTAAGTAAGGAGACATAAGTGATAGCAGGCAATAACATTCAAAAACAAACTGCCTGCTAACTCTAGCTCAAATAACAGACTGGTGAGCAAGTAAGTGTTTTAAGCCACTAAATTTTGGATTATTTGTTATACAGCAATAGGCAACTGAGACAATGGTAAATAATGATGCATCTTAATTTGATGAAATATAATCAGCAGCTCAATACATGCTTTTTAAAAATACAAACTTGAGGAAAACCAAGTACAAAGTTATGCAGTTGGCATCACCACAAAATACCATAGACCATAAATACTATTAGTATGTCCCAGATTAAAGCTGTAAAATAAAGCTAGCAATGTGAGACTATCACAGAAAAATCCTCGCAATTCTTTCCTGGTGCTATCCAGTACCTAGTCATAAATTTTAAATGGATAAGGGAGGAGGGACATCAACTAACTATAAATGAAAACAAAATAGATAGGATCCTTGAATTACGGGTCACTTTTTAACAATGAAGTTTTCAATTTTCAACTTGTTCTAAACTCTTAGAACTAATAGAATTACTGTACTTAAATATCATAAGGAATGATGACTTATAGCCCATTTTTAAGAGATTATTGTTAAAGAGTAGAATTTTTGAGGCCCAAAAGAATGGAGTTCTTTTCTTAGGGAGGAAGCCTTTGCAGTGACAAAGCACTAGAATTCAGACTACTGGGTCTAGTCCAGCAGAGTGACCCAGAGCAACCACTTATGTTGGGCCAGGACTCCTCAACTGTGATCTGCCTACACTACTAAAAGCCTCAAGGAGTGTAAAGGAACATGAACTTTTATGAAGTAAGTCTTCAGGAGGTACAGCATAGGGAATGTAAACACAATCATATTATAATAGTGTTGTATGGTAACAGATGGTAGCTACACTTGTGAGCATAGTATAACATACAGCCTTATGGAATCATATGTTGTACACCTGAATCTAATGGAACATTGTATGTCAACTTCACTAAATTACTAAGCTAAGAATATGGTTAACGGTCATTAAATGCAATTTCTTGAATTACTATTAATACTACTTATTAACAGTTACCTAATTAAAGCCACCATGGATTGGGCACTTACTACATACTACATATATGTTCATCTAATCCTATTAACAACCCTATGGAGAAGACCCTATTATCCTACTTTAGATAACAGTAAACAGAGGAATAAAGAGGGCATATAATTTTCCAAGGTGTCACAGCTAGTTAGTGACAAAGCCAGAATCAAAAGCTGGGTTGTTTTAAACTCTTGAGCAGAAACCTTTAAACCCGACCTTCTGTCTCTATATGAGCCTCAAGCCCAAATTCCAAATACAAAACAAGAATTTGGTGTCAGAAATGCAATCAATGAGCAAATAGAGTGCCATAAGCAATGGTCTAGGAGTAAGAATTAAATTCTAGTGCCAATTCTACACCACCTACACCTGGGTATAAGACAATGTTCAAGTCAATGATGACAATCAGAGTTTTTAATAAAGAAGAAAGTAGAATGATTGCCAAAAGTGAAATATCCTATCTCTGGGCTTTTTTTCATCCATAGAAGGAGATCTGGATAAACTGCTGTAGATTTTCCTTTTCCAGCTTTCAAAGTTCTCCTTTTTCAGTTATATAAAATTTTATTTCCAAGACGAATTTTCCAGTCAATTAGCATATTAATATACTAAAGCATATTAAAAGATATGAAGGTCTTCTTACCACTTATTAATTTTTCTTTCCTTTGAATAAACTATACTCATTCTGGTACTTATACGCTTACACTGACTTCTAAGAACCATATTAAATTATTGATCTCTGGTGACTGTTTTACTTTATTTTTACTTTTGAAGCATGTTTGTCTACATGTTAGACTAATAGCCTTAAGGATATAGATTTCTTCAGTACCTATGGAATAAATGAGTAACTGAACAGAGGAAGAGACATAAAACAATAAATGTTGACTATTTGAAAAATATTTTTCCTCTATACCTTTAAAGCCACATTATAACAACTCAAGTGCAGATGGATACTCAGGAACATCCATGTAATATTCTGTTTTTCAGATTACTACATACTTCCAGTTACTCCAAGTTTCTTGATGCACAATAAAAACTACTCAAATTCCAAGAATTCTTTCACTGAAACCATCACAACCACTAGAATCAAGTAGGAGCTCATATAATAAATTCAAATAATAAACTGAATCCAGGAAATAATTTTACAATAGCTAATAAAATCCTGTAAGCCATTACAGTTACAATATCTAAGGAGATTATCCTCAAATTATTTTCATGACAGTTCAGATGAAGATGCTGGTAAGTGCTTCTAACATAAAAGTGAAGTAAAAGAAATGCTGAAGAATCGAGAAAGCAATAGAAATCAAATAGCTTTTTAACCAAGAAGAAATTAGGATGGTTCCCAAATGTGAAACGTGTATTTTGAAAATATGAAATTTTTGATTACTGAAATATTGGAAATTAGAAAAGATCTGAAAAGAAAGATGATCTTAAGTTAACAAAATGATAAATCCAGAACTTTTATATTAAAGTAGAAAGAACCAGAAAAGCTATTTGAAAAATCACACTTACATAAAAGTAAACCAAAAGAAGAAAGAATAAGCTACAGAGGGTAAAGCTTTACCTTAAGAAGGGCAGGAGCGCCTCGTCTGACAATTGGTTTCTGCTTAGGTCATAATCTCACAGTTTGTGAATTTGAGCCCTGCATCAGGCTCTGTGCTGATGGCATGGGGAGCCTACTTGGGATTGTTTCCCTCTCTGCCCCTCCCCTGCTACCTAGCTCACAAAAATAACTAAATAAACATAAAAAAAAAAAAAGAAGAAGAAGAAAAGCAGCTGGACACAAAAGAAAAGATAAAGGGTCAGAGATACACAGTGCTACGACAGTCACCAAAACAGGGTAAGGTCATAAACAAGTCTTCTTTAGGCCT
Source organism: Crocuta crocuta (assembly GCF_008692635.1). NCBI lineage: Eukaryota > Metazoa > Chordata > Mammalia > Carnivora > Hyaenidae > Crocuta > Crocuta crocuta. The sequence goes on from NW_027529433.1 coordinate 4,583,882, forward strand.
AAATTATCATTCCTTTAAGCATTTTATGGATGAATAATCATTGTCCTGGGAGTGCATCCAATTATAAGAAACAAAAAAGGTTTATAATTTTATTCCACAATGAGTACTGAAAACTACTTTTGGGTTTAGAACTACTACAACAATGCAACGGATGGCAGAAAAGCAAAGTGTCATGGCAACATCAGATGTCACCAAAGAGTAGACTAGGCTAAACAGAAAACAATGTCTTTCCCTAACAAGAGAACCAGTTACATAAAATGAGCCATGAAATGGAATAACCAAATAGAATACAACCAAACTGTCAGATGCTGAATATATAGCATCAATGAATATCTGAATTAGGAAAAGATAACAGGTTCTTAATGTTATACCTTCCAAAATATTTTAAAATAACCTATTTGGCACTTTATAAAATGTCTGTTCTGAATGTCTATGATTAAAGAATAATATGATTTTTCCACAACATGGACTGATGTAATACCAAATTCTAAATTGAGGGGGTGGGCTCTCCTTAAATGGCAACCAGATTAGCTATAAAAGCTTGAAAGTTCAGGCCAGTGGCATAGAATGTTCTAATATGACTTTTATTTTTTTAAAGATTTTTATGGTTAAGTAATCTCTACACCGAAGATGAAGCTCAAACTCACAATCCTGAGATAGGGTCGCATGCTCCACCCCCTTCCAGGATTCTTAATAAGAGATACAACCAGAAATACTGAAATGTAAACTCACGCCAGAAGCGATACTTATGTGACCACAAATTCAAGTTACTCTTTCGTTCTGTGTGACTACAAATTGAAGTTACTATTGCACATACCCAGGAAAAATTAATGAACTTCGACCAACAGTTGGAAACAAATTACACATGTAAGCAGTTGAGTTCATTAAGAAAATCTGAATATTTTTTAAACAGGTGTTTACTCAGATGTTGCATTACTTTAAGCACACATCATAAACATTTAGCCTCCTTCATTTGCCCGTTTCTGTGCCAAGCTCTTCCAAAGCTGGGGCTGATACGGTTGACTCCAAGAAAGAAAGAAGCTCGTGTAAGAAATGCAATCCTCGCACAGCCCCGGGAACCGGTGACGCACTAGGAGCTTGGAAAACATCCCGCCGTTCACCTCTCTAACAGCAGTTAGGTAGGAAGATGGTCGTCCACGTGCACTATTGTTTTCCAGGTGTGTTTGTTTATTTTTAACTCCTGCTTTCTTATCAGTACCCTTAACCTCGATCAAATGGGGAAAAGAGGGAATGGCAGCGCCGCTGGTGGTACGTGGGTGCAACACAAGTTTAAAAAATAAAAACACAACCTTTTTTTTTCTTTTTTTTTTAATTGCAGCGTACTCTGTGCCTCCACCTTTCCTCTACGCCCCTGCCATCACCCCACGCAGCTCCTCGCCGCCACCGCGGGTCCCCATGACAACCCCACCCGAGGACTCGCCCCTTCCGCCGTCTCCCGGCCCCTGTCCCTTGCCCGGGCCCGGACGGCCACACTCGCCTGTCAAGTGACAACTCCACCTGCCCTGAGCTCCTGTCTCCTCGCTCCCCAGAGACGATCCAGGAACCCTCCCGACGCGCGGGCCCACTCCCGGATCAGGACAAGACCCTCGCCAGGCGGGAATGGGCCGAAGGGGCGGCGGGAGAACGAGCTTAAGACGTTCCACTCTAACCCCCCAAACGAGGGGTGCAAGGGTCTGGGCGCGACCCCCAAACGGGTTGCGGCGGCCCTGAACCCCAAACTAGGCGGCTGAGGCGAGCCGAGGGGCAGGCTCGGCGGGCGCGAAAGAACTTGTCGTTTTCACAAACAACGACGCGTCGCGGCGGCGGGAGACTGCTGGGGCCCACGCTCACCTTGAAAGGGTTGTTGAGATCCGGGTCCGCAAACGGGTTACTGTCGAAATCCGACATCTCTCTCGCGCTTGGCGTCACCCACCGGACCCAGGCGCAGAGAGAGAGACGAAGCGAGGCCGCCGCCCCCCTGCGCGCTCACGTCGCCGCCGCCGCCGCCGCCGCCGCCGAGCAGATCCGGGTGCAGCTCTCGGGGCCACCCAGCCGGCCGCGCCACTGAGCATGCCCGGTGCCACGGGCTCCCGGCCGGCAGCGCCGCTCCCGTTCGCCGTCCTGTTCTTGCGGGCCGGGATCCAGCGTTCCAGGCTTTGGCTACGACCGAGTAGGGACTAGGGGCGGAGGGAGTCGGGAGCGGAGGGCTGGGGTGACCGGCCCTACGTACCGTGGGCCTGACTGAGATTCTGCGTCGTGACGAGGAACGGGTCTGGCTGGACCTAATTATATTATTATCGATTTAAAATCGGCTTCCCGTGATCGAACGTGACTTGGGAAAGAAGTGGTACTTCGTGAACAAGAAAGACACTGACAGTATTTCCCCAGGTTGGGAAGGCAGCCCGGAATGCAGGCTGCACACCTGGAGGGAGCGGCTAGTTAACCACGCTTCCCGCACAGGACTGCAGAGGGGCGGGCGGCGGTAGGAGCTCCGCACCTGTTTCCAAAGATAACGTCCCGTGGGGGCCTGCCCACGCTAATGAAATCTGCCCACACACCCAACTCGACCCCACCTGGGAATCGCAGCTTCCCGTCTTCCGGTCCCTAGACACTAGGTTACCGACAAATCACGGAGACCAGTCTCGCGTTACCGACGCGGACTGGCTCCGCGGTGCTTTGAGAGGCAGGGAAGGTTCAGTACAAGGCTTGGTCCAGGCCCTGCTCCCATTCTCCGGAATCTGCATAATGGCTACTT